>NC_037683.1:34940698-35166473 GCF_003255815.1 Theropithecus gelada | reverse complement strand
AAAAAAAAAAAAAAAAAAAAAAAAAAGAAAAAAAAAAAAGAAAATCAATCAGGTAAAAAATGAACTTTAAATGTTTTCAGAATGCAGAGGAAAAGGCCAAAGATATTCAAGCAATATGAAAGAAGATAGAAACTACCAGCAATAGAGAGCAGAAATTCACTTCATAATTAGGTATTCTAGAAAAAGAATCCATAACAAATGGAGTACAGGCAATAAACAAAGAAAAAGGCAATAAAAATATTTCTGAATTGAAAAAAAGTCTTTAAAAAATTGGATTTCAAAGAAAAAGAAACAAATTCTACAGGCATCCTGAACAGAGAAGAAAGAAATTGGTTGCTGACAAATGAGCAAAAAGCATTGTCAATGCGAAAAGCCAGAAAACAATGTAGTGATGCATATAGAACTTCCTGGAGAACGCTGTGGTTCTTATGTGAAGAAGATAGGAAGACAGTGTCAGATATGTTTGGTGTCTGGAGAAATGTTTTGAAAAATATACACCTACATAATAATGCTTAACAAATTAGTCATGAATTGTTCAGGGTTATTGAGACATTAATTAAAGTACAGTGAGCATTGACTATATTAAACATGTAGACATAATTTAAGTAATAGTGATAGATGTGGTTACACAGAAGACAAAAGGTTATTTGTAAAGAAATTATACATATTACATAAATTTAAAAGAGAATATAATCTGAATTCAAAATAAAGGAAGGTAGAAAAAGACTAGAGGGCAAGAGAAAATACCAGTGGTAATCTCCACATATCCAATAGATTACAGTAAAAATGACAGTCTGTATATTTGATAACTAAACATAGATTTTAATGTTTTAGATGCAATTTACCAGAATTCCAAATATTTGCAGAAGATTAAAACAAAATGTGGCTTATACAGAAAATTAGAACGGAAAGGGAATATTAAAAAGCACACACACAGAATGCATAAAATGGCTTAGAAAGACCAAGTGTAACAAGCATGAGAATAAATGTAAATGGTTTAAATTTTCCATTAAAAAAGGTTTTAAACATTCTCCGATTTGATCATAAAATAAATGCAATGATTTGCTATGTTCCTAGATATCCCTAAACAAAAATTACATAAAAAACAATGAAATTAGAAGGCAGAAACATATTACAAAAACAGAAAAGAAAAAGAAAGCAGCGTGGTCATAGTAATCATCAATTGAGTCATTTAGAATCATTTTACATTGCTAGAAGTTTTGAAACAGATCAGTGGTTCTCTAAGTGTACATCAGAATCACCTGGAGGCCTCTTAGCAGATTAGTGGGTCCCACCCAGAGAGTTTCCAACTCCTTAAGTCTGGGGAGGGGCCTGAGAATTTGGATTTCTAACAGATTCCTAGGTGAGACTGATGCTGTTGGTCCAAGGACTACATATTGAGAAACACTGATTAAGAGTGAAGATTTGATGGTAATGAAACTTTATGTGCTAAGAAATAGCATCGAAATAAACATAACAAAAAAATTGGAAGTACAAGAAGACAAGAGAATAGCAAAGTTCAGCACATTATTTATATTAAATAGAAGTAATTTAATAATACAATTAAATATTTTAGTTAATATCATTATAGTAATACTATGCAAATAGAAATATATCCTTTCAACTGTCCATGGGATATTTGGA
Source organism: Theropithecus gelada (assembly GCF_003255815.1). Lineage (NCBI taxonomy): Eukaryota > Metazoa > Chordata > Mammalia > Primates > Cercopithecidae > Theropithecus > Theropithecus gelada. The sequence goes on along the minus strand of NC_037683.1, from coordinate 35,164,829 downwards.
TTTAATCACAGATTAGTATACCTTTGTAAATATCCATTTATAAAGATCAAGATAGAAAAATACACGATTAAAATTTTCGGTACATATATATTACACATAGGAGCTAGAAACTAAATGAAATACTAATTTAAAAAAAGTACAAATAAAGAATTATAGGTAAATAAGTTTAAAAATAGAAAACAGTAGAATTTATAAATAATTATTAGAACTGGTTCTTAGCCAGGCATGGTGGCTAATGCCTGTAGTCTAAGCATTTGGTAGGCCAAACCAGGAGGATCACTTGAGCTCAAGAGTTCCAGACTTGCTTGGGCAACATAGCAAGACCTGTCTCTACTAAAAATAAAAAATAAAAAAAATTAGCCAAGTTAGGTGGTCCATGCCTGTAGTCCTAGCTACTCAGGAGGCTGAGGTGGGAGCCCAGGAAATCGAGGCTGCAGTGAGCTATGATTGAGTCATTGCACTCCAGCCTCGGTGACAGAGGCCCTGTCTCAAAAAATAAATAAATAAATAAATAAATAAATAAACAACTGGTTCTTAGAAAACAAAGTTCTGGAAATTTTAATCAGTTAAAAGTGGAGAAAAATGTATATAAAAGTATAGCTTAGATCAGTAATATAATGATAAATATGTGGAATATTAAAAATTTAAGTTAGTAATAGGGACAATTGTAATAGTGAATTAGAGATTCCCTAAGAAATGGATGGGTTTCTTGAAGAAAAAAAATTAAATCTCAAAAAGAACTCCCCCACCACACTCTAGGCTGGAGATGATTATGTTCTTCCCCAATTGACGAGGATTGAAACATTTTCATATCATTTGCATTGGTTCTGGAATGTGGAACCTGATGAGTTTAAAGCCAATTCAAAGGTAGTGTAATTGCTGGGCGCAGTGGCTCACACTTGTAATCCCAGCACTTTGGGAGGTTGAGGCGGGTGGATCACTTGAGATTGGGAGTTTGAGATCAGCCTGGCCTACATGGTGAAACCCTGTCTCTACTAAAAATACAAAAATTGGCCGGGCATGGTGGCCTACGCCTGTAATCTCAGCTACTGGGGAGGCTGAGGCGGGAGAATTGCTTGAACCCGGGAGGTGGAGGTTGCAGTGAGCTGAGATCATGCTGTTGCACTCCAGCCTGGGTGACACGAGTGAGACTCCATCTCAAAAAAGGAAAAAAAGAAAGAAAAGTAGCATAATTTAAATATTCTCAATGGGGTTGAATGAAAAGGAAATCTGTAGACCAATCTTGTAAATTTTAAATGTTAAAAAAATAAAAAGTGAACAAAGATGACACAACAGAACCAAATAGTTTATTCCATAAAGGAAAAGATTACTTTCAGGAATTTATTACAATAAGACATCATAGCCATAGAGTCACAATAAGACTCTTAAAAATTACTTTATTACTGCCTTAATAAATGCTGAAAAAGTGATAAAACATAAAATACATAAATATTATACTCATTTTACTAGAAAACTTAGCATTATCAAGAGTATCTTGCCTTTGACAAAAATGTAGTTGGTGGTGATCAATTATGGTGATCTAGTTTCCATTAATTTTATAAAATTAGGGGAAGCATTTATAATTCCCCAAATAGAGAATTCAATTGGGTCAGTTTGCTCTTGCTTATATGGAATGCACCTCTTAAGTAGTGTGTGTATCAAGCTGTCTTAAATGTTCCCTCTCTCCTTCATACCTTTGCTTCCCTGGTGCCATCATTTGTGGCTCCAGTGGTAAGGTTGTTTACACATGAGACACATGGCTCCAGCCAGGGTGCATATGTGGGAAAGACCTACTTGGGATTTCTTTTTTCTGGAGAAAAGTGAACTAGAAGGCATTTCTTGGACTTCCTTTGCATCTTTGTGTACAGTTCATGGGTGTCATTTTCTGAGCCATACAGCATCTGTGATAGAGAAGACTCAGGAGCAAGAGTTTGGAATGAAAGATAAGATAGTATGAACACACTTCTCCACTACAGGAATCCTTAAAAATATTGCTAATGGCCTTTTGGTCTGGGAAGTGGCAGAGCTGAGCCATCAGCTCCCTCCATGTGCTCTCCTTGCCTACTCTCTGACTGTCTGCCCTCTGAGGTGCCAAGACAGATCAGGTCACCTCCTTCACCGAGGACTTCCTGGCCGGATGCCTCACTGCAGCCATCTCCATGATGCTGTGGTCCCCGGCGAACGGGTCAAGCTGCTGCTGCAGGTGCAACGTGCCAGTGAACACATCATGCCTGACAAGTGGGTAAACAGCATCGTGGACTGCATGGTCCATATACCCAAGGAGCAGGGTGTGCTGTTCTGGAGGGGCAACCTGGCCAATGCCATTTGCTACTTTCCCACGTAAGCCCTCAACTTTGCCTTGAGGGATAAGTACAAGTAGGTCTTCCTGGGGTGGGGGGCATGTGGACAAGCATGTGCAATTCTGAAGGTATTTTTCAGGAACCTGGACTCTGGAGGGGCAGTCCAGGTCTCCTCTCACTGCCTTATCTACCCCTGGATTTTTCCAGAACCCACCTGGCAGCCAGGAAATTGGGCATAAAGTGGGAGCTCGAAGGCCTGGGAGATTTTCTGGGGAAGATCACTAAGTCTGATGGGATCTGGGGCCTCTATCAAAGCTTTAGTGTCTTAGGCTGGGCACCATCATGTACCTGGTGGCCTCCCTCAGTGTGTACAATACAGCCAAAAGTGTACTCCCTGACCTCAGGAACACTTACATCATGGTAAACTGGAAGATTGCCCAGATGTGATGGCCATGACCTGGTGTGGCGTCCTAACCATTCAACACTGTGTGGAAGTGGATGATGATGCAGTCCTGGCACAAAGGAGCTGACATCAGGTACATGGGGATCCTAGATTGTTGGATGAAGATCTTCAAAAATGAAGAGAGCAAAGCCTTCTTCAAGGGCACATGGTCTAACATGCTCAGAGGCATGGAGTGAGCCTTCGTACTGGCCCTAATGATGAAAGTCATCTAAGTGCATCTATCTCTCTGAAAGCATGGAAGCCAAGATCATCTTGAACAGTAAATAAGAAAACACTGTTAGGGACCATTGACCTTCAAGAAATTCCAATTACCTTTGTCCTGGCCAGATTATCTCTGTAGAAGGGTGGAGAAGTCTCTAGAAAAGGAGCTCATTGTGATCACCCATTGGCACTGGATTCTATGTGACATGGCTTGGCTCTATGTCTCCACCCAAATCTCATGTTGAATTGTGATCCCCAGTGTTGGAGGTGGGGCCTAGTAGGAGGTAATTGGAACATGGAATGGATTTCCCCCTTGATATTTTCTTGATAGTGAGTGAGTTCTCACAAGAGCTGGTTGTTTAAAAGTATATAGCACTCCCCCTTAGCGCTCTCTCTCTTGCTCCCCATAGCAAGACATGCTGGCTTCCCCTTCACCTTCTGCCATGGTTGTAAGTTTCCTGAGGCCCCCAAGCCATGCTTGCTGTGCAGCCTGTGGAACCATGAGCCAATTAAACCGCTTTTCTTTATAAATTACTCAGTCTCAGGTAGTTCTTTATAGCAATGTGAGAATGGACTAATACACCACGTATTGATTACTGAGGGGGTGGTGGGGGGATGGGAATCATGATGTCATTGCAGGCCCACAGGCAAGGCAGCTCCACTATTCAGGCCTGGAGTCTAGATGCTTATAGGACCTGAGTTGTGTTCGAGTATTTATTTAAAACAAAAGAATCATGTCTCCGATTTGCACTTAACCACTAGCTTCTCTTCTGAATAGCCAAATATTTGTAATTATGTTCTGTGTTGGACATTCTGCTGCAAAACAATGAAAACAGGACACTGAGGAAAAAAAAATATTGGTGATGACACTGAGCTTTCTACAGCTATGTGGGTTAGAGTTTTTAAGTTATTTCCCTTGGCAGTTAAATGACACAGTGACTTAAAAAGTGCTGGGACAGTTGGATATGCAAATGCAAAAGAATGAGGTTGGACCCCTACTACATACAGTATACAAAAATTAACTCTAAAATAGGTTAACGACCTAAGTGTAAGAGTTAAGACTATACAAATTTTAAAGAAAACATAGGTGTAAATCTTCACAGTCTTGGATTTGGCAATGAGTTTTAAAATATGGCACCCATAGCACAAGCATGAAAAGGAAAAATAGATGAGTTTCATCAAAATGAAAAACCTTTGTGCCTCGAAAATTTTCAAAGGACATCATCAAGAAAATGAAAAGATAATTAATTGAATGGAAGAAAAAATATTTGCAAATCATATTTCTGTCATTTTTATTTAGAACATATAAAGAACTGTTACAACTCAATAATACAAAGTGAAATGCAATTAAAAATGGATAAAGGATTTCTCCAAAGAAGATATGCAAGTGGCTGACCAGCACATGAAAAGAAGCTCAGCATCGTTAGTCATTAGGGAAATGTAAATCAAAACCTTAGTGAGACACTATACCTACCTACTAGAATGGCTGTAATTAAAAATACAGATAATAACAAGTATTGGCAAGAATATGAAGAAATTGTAACACTCACACACTATGTGTGGGAATGTAAAATGGTGTATCTGCTTTGGAAAAGTCCTTCAATTCTTCAAAAATTTAAATGTAGAGTTTCTATATGATCAAATAATTCTGCCCTTAGGTATATACCCAAGAGAAATGGAAATATATGTATGAAAAAACAAACAAAAAACTTGTACATGCATGTTTATAACAGATTATTCATAAGAGCCAAAAGGTGAAAACAACTCAAGTGTCCACCAACTGATGAATAAAAAAACAAAATGTGGTATATCTATACAATATAAGGCTATTTGTTCATAAAAAGGAATGAAATACTGATGTACATGTATTAGTCTGTTCTCACAATGCTATAAAGATACCTGGGACTGGGTGATTTATGAAGAAAAGAGGTTTAATTGATTCACAGTTCCACAGGGATGGGTAAGCCTCAGGAAGCTTACAGTCATGGTGGAAGGGGGAGGGGAAGTAAGTCATATCTTACGTGGTGGCAGGAGAGAGAGAGAGCACAGGGGAAACTGCCACTTCTAAACCATCACGTCTCATAAGAAGTCACTATCACAAGAACAGCATGGGGGAGACTGCCCCCATGATCCAATCACCTCCCACCAGATCCCTCCCTCTACATGTGGGGATTACAATTTGAGATGAGATTTGTGTGAGGACACAGAGCCAAACCATATCATACACTATGGGTATGAACCTCAAAAATACTGTGCTAGGTAAAAGAAGCTATTTACAAAAGACCATATAATTCCATTTATATAAACTGTCAGAGTAGGCAAATCCACAGAGACAGAAAGGATATTAGTGATTATCTAAGGCTGAAAGGAGATGAGGTATTTCTGTGCTAAAGGATATGGGGTTTCCAAAAACTGCATGTCCTCACTTATAAGCAGGAGCTAAAGGAGGAGAACACATGGACACATAGATGGGAACAAAACACACTGAGGCCTATCAGAGGGTAGAGGGTGAGAGGAGGGAAAGGATCAGGAAAAATAACTAATGGGTACTAGGTGAAACACCTGGGTAATGAAATAATCTGTACAACAACCTCCCATAACACAAATTTATGTGTACAACAAACCTGCATATGTACCCTTGAACTTAAAAGTAAAAATAAAAAAGGATATGGAGTTTCTTTTGGAGTGATGAAAATATTCTAACACTGATGGTGAGAATGGTTGGATGTCTCTGTACATATACTAAAATCTATTGTATTGTACACTTTAGTGGGTGAATTGTGCATGAGTTATATCTCAATAAAGCTGTTATTTAAAAAAGCTAGAATATTGTAGACATGAGGGTTATATGTAGATTGGATCTCTTCACTATATCTTCCATGTCTCTCCTCTTTTCTTATGTTTAGCAAAATGTGTTTATCTTTCTGCTTAGAGTTTTGTGTTTCTCATTTATCTTCCACTTTGGTAATCTGATATTCTGTAATATTTACCTGCTTTCATTACGACTTTAATTCCACAGTTTCGTTTTCACCTTTGCCCAGTCTTTCCTGATGTCAGATTTTACTTCTTCATGACTTTGATTTAGCTTCATAGATGGAATATGTTCTTGAATCTTGCTGAGAATAAGACTCATGAATGTTTCATGTTTTGTCCTGCTTCTTGGAGGAAATCTGTTTCGTAAGAGCATTTTTTAAAGAAATGGTTCTTCTGACCTTCAGTGCTATGTGTTTATGTCACAGATATGGTGATTTTACTGTTTTCTCACTTGGGGCATCTCACCTTCATGGGACCACTTTGACTGTCCTCCAGTGGACCAGCAATTAGCACCAATCAGCTGTCTGTTAAATGCTGTATATGCCCTGGGTAATGCCAGTCTTAGTGGTCTTCAGCAGGGTCAGTCTACAAATTGCTAATGGAATGTTTTAAAGTTTATTTGTCATATTTCCTGAAAATTTGAATGTGGGGACGTCAGATATCTGCCATAAGTTATCATCTTAGCCAGTCCCTTTCTGGTCAAATTCATTTGCCAAAAAGTTTAATGTAGAATTGCCTATACATAGATTAGGAATATTGAGACTCAGACATATTGGCAGGAACTCAAATAATTGGAAAAGCATTTGGAAAACTTCAGCTTTGAAAGAAGAATGACTTATCACGTGATAATTGCAGGAAGAGGCAATAAAGGAGGCTTTTGTCAGAAATAGTGTTAGCTAGGTCAGTGGATCTAAAATTTGATTACTACCATACATAAAAATGAGTTCCAGATGGACTCAAGAGTTTAAAGAATGTACAGTCAGAAAACAGATTAAAGTAAAAGAGAGTTGTTATTTTTCCCCTCTAGCAGAATACCTTACCAAGTATTGGAGTCATAGAAAAATAATTATAAGAGAATAATTATAAATAAATATAAATGAAATCAAAAACTATTCAACAACAAAAATTACTAAAATTTAAAAGACAAACATACTTTGGATGTATTTGTAGTGAAAATATGAAGTCATGGTGATAGCATTTCATTTCTGCATGGAACCTCAGGAATTACTTTGGTCAAATTCCTCCCTGGGGGCTTGTGGCTAAATTGCTGTGAGAAGGCCATCAAGTGTACTGATTAAGAACATGGCCTTTGGAGTTTCAAGGCCTGGGTTTGAGTTTCAGCTTTACTACCTATTAGCTGTGTTACCTTGGGGAACCCATTCTCTTCTGAGCCTCAATTTCTTCATCTATCACATGAAGGATGATCGTAATCTCTATCTCACCAAGTTATAGTGAAAACAAGATGAGATAAAGGATTTAAAGTACATAACAATGCCTGACACGTAGAAGGAGCTCAATATATGGTATTGCTTTTATTTATAATTGCCATCATCATCCTCATCATCCTTACCATCAGTTATCACTGTTATCATCATCCACATCATCATCATCATCATCACTACCTGCATTTGAATCCTGAATCAGCTTTCCTGAGTGTCAGAAGCTTTTTAGAATCTTCAAGGTGGCTTGTAAAAAGTCAGCCTTTCAGGTGGATAAGGGGAAAATGAGGCCAGATTGGGCAAGATCCCAGCTGTTGCTTCACTCTGGCTTCCTTTCTTCCCTCTGCTGGTTTCCTGGCTTGGCACTGCTCTCCCTGATTTTAGACATTCCATCTCCTGGCCAGTCCTGATGTTCCAGGACACTGTGTGACACTGGGAAGGTTATAAAACTTTTCTGAGCCATAGTTTCCTCACTCAGAATTTGGGAATAATAATTTCTACATCCTTGCAGCTGTGATGAGGATTTTTAAAAGTGCATGGTTATGAAATTTAGCAGAGTAGCAGGCATATTGCAGGTCTTCCAAAACTCTTAATTAATTTTGAGAGAAGGTGACTTGCTCAATGTCACATATCTTATTGAAACAAGGAATGCCCTTGGGCACACGCTGTCTAACTATTGTTAGATTTATGGCCTGGTCTCATGTTAAATATGGAAAGGCAGGCTGTTGCTTGGATATGCAATGCTTGACCCAGTTCCCTCTGAGTTTCATATTCATCCACTTCGGAAATTCCTAGATTGGCTTTTCCTCACCAAGTAGTAATAGCCTTTTAGATTTCTGTGATAGCTTTCTTTTCTTTTCTTTTTTTTTAATTTTTAAATTACTTATGACCACTTTAAAAATACATAATTTAAAGATCCAAATCTGTCACCCTTCCCCCATGTAGCAGTTGGCAAACACACTAAAAATATGCTAAAACTTAATTTTATGTGTGTACTTTTTTTTACCCCCAAAGAAATAATAAAAAAATTATACTTGCAAAACATGTAATGTGGGTCTTGAATCAAGTAATCAAGTTACTTCTGCCAGATGCCTCTGACAGCACCCAAGAGTGTCTGGACTCCTGGGGTTACTTTCCCTGTGTGCACCCATCTGCATGTCTGCACTTTGTGAGTGCGCAGGGTATAAGCTGTTTGTGGCCCACCCTCCAGTGCACAATTCCTGGTGTTAAAAGGCAATACTAAAGACTTTTTTTTTGTTTGTTTCAAACGGCATATTTTTACCTCAACAGTCTGATGCTGAAGCAGACCTCCTCTGGAAAAGCAAGTCTGTTTCTTGTGCAATTCCTACCCACTGTACCCCTCCCTCTCCAACCCTAGCCATATGCTTTTCCTATCTAACTCCCATCTCTTGGATGCCATACGGTTTGGCAGAATCTTGGCATAGGGCTCAGAGATCTGAAATTGTGTGGGGTGTGGTGTCTGACCACTCTCCCTTTGTCTGCCCAGCTTGACTTACTGCAGTAATATGGCTATGCATGGTAATATGGACCTGGTTTGCCCCTCAAGTAGCTGGAATCAATTGCGTCTCATTGATATTGATATGCTCACCCTGATTTAAACACTGCCTTTTAATTTAGAGAATTTTATTGGGAAGGTGTTCTTAGCATATGTTCCCAAATGACATTATTCTTCTGTAGCTGTGATTCATTGGGAACAGATTCAGCAGGAGCTGGATCATATGCCCCTTTGGATGTGGTTTCTCTACCTACAAGTTGTAGTGCCACAGTGCCTGGCACCACTGATGAATGACTGCTTATGACTTATTTAATATAGAAGATATACTTGCATTGTGATGGCCTCTATGCTGCAAACACCCCAAGGTCAGTTGTGAAAAACTGCAGAACAGGCAGAATATCCACTGCCATCTTGTTTCCCTGACCTCTGCCTTTCCCAGCAACTTCTCACTAGGTTCCCTGGCACCTTCCTCCCCTAACCTACCTGCTAAGGCTTGTTCATTGCTAACCAAACTTTGGACCTATGCACTGCCAGGAGCTAGTCCAAAGCACCTATGTAGCTCTTTATCCATCCATTCATTCATTAATCCATCCATTGATTCACTCACCCATGAAACATTTACTGAATCCTTGCTCCCAGATAAGTCCTCCTCTAGGCCCTGCAAAGGAGATAGGAAAGTAAGGGACAATTACTTGACAGTGAGATAAGAAACAGAATTTTTAACCCAGCTGGGACTAAGCAACGAGGGGGTCATAGGGGAACAGTTCCTGGGAAGCAAACTCATGGAACTGAGTCTCCTCGCTTAACCAACCCTTCTGTCTCCTTTCGTACCACAGGACTGGTTCCTGCCCTGTAGTTTACTAGTTACCTTCCTAATTCTTCATACTTACCTTTGGGTGGATGTCTCTTCCTGAACCTCAGTGAATTTGGTGGAACCCAGGTATTCTATTTAACTCCCTTTGTCCCTCTCCTGCATGATGGAATGTACTTGGCCCCCTGTCCATTGCCAGGGACCTTCCGGAGCCAGGTATACCACTTATTGGCTCCTGAGCTCTTTGGCCTCTGAGTCTTGAACCTTACTGCTGGCTCATGCTCCCAAATAGTCAGAATACCCAACACAGGTATGTGGAGAACCAGACTTTCGGATCTGGGCTGGGGGCCACATACTTGTCCGGAACCAGGTTAGCATCCCCAGACCCTTCTCTCTGGTCCCACTTCTGGTTGTTTTTTTTCCTCCCAGCTCAGAGTCCACATTTAACAATTACCCCCACCCTGCACGTCCTGCACCAAGAGTCTAGCATGCCTTACATCTGAACACATCTGAACTGTAAGTATAACCTATCTATATGTTGAATGAACTTGGTAGAATACAATCCGAGAATAACTTTATTGACACCCCACCGCCACTGCTCTTCAAACCAGTTCTGTTGGGAACCCCTTTTCTATTGCTAGGTAGCATTTCAAATAAAGACAGAAGGTTTTTTTTTTTTTGTTTGTTTGTTTTGTAATAGGTATTAGAATGGTCTCATATTTTGAGTATTAAAAAGCTCAATGTGATTTAAATTAAAACTTCACTCTTTTACCAAATGCTATTTGTCCTCTACTGCCCAGCTCAGGACAGACCCAGGCTCAGCTTCCTGCCCTGTAGAAGGGAGACGTGTCTGTTTTTGACTCTGTCTCCTGGCTTTTGCTTCCTCCTGTCTACTCACTTACTGCTTCTGGATAAGCGAGGAGGAAGAACGGGAAGGAAATCTTATTTGACAGCTGCTGGCATACTGGGGCCTGATGCGCTGTGTGTGGTGAAGGCCCACATGCTCAAGGAGATTCTGCGAGTCCTTCAAGACACATACCTGGTCCTCCCAAAGATCTCTGATACTGCACAGCTCTCCCAAGTTGCTGATACATTCTCTAGCTGGCTGTCATCATCTGCCCCTACCTGCCTGAGCTCTTGCTCAGAGGAAACATCTCCAGACCTCCTGCTGAAATGTCTTCAGTCTATGGGCAATCTTCCTTTGCAGGGGTTTTCTCAAGATGGCTGCAGCTTAGCAACTTTTGGTGAAGTCACCTTAATCTATAGGGAAACCTACATCCCTGCTTTTCCTTCTGAGGAAGTGGAGCTTGCTTGCACTGTGGCTGTCCTTCTCCACTCTGCAGTCATAGGCAGCTCCCTGGGGGCTGTGGTGAGGCAAAGTACACACCCTATGACCCTGCCATGGAGAACAAAAGAGGATGCCACACACTTCCTGCTAGGCAGACAACAAAGAAACTCTTACTTTGACTATTAAAGCTTGTTTAGGATGGACTAAGAGATCCAGGTCTCATTTGTGGCCACCTTTCAGCTTTGAGCTTTAGCCAAAATTCTAAGACATCAACACAATCGCCATTTAGCAAAGACACAGTGTGAGGTGTTTTATTAGGAAAATGTACCAGACAGGAATAGTCTAGCCTTGGAGAAACTTGTACTGTACCAGTTCATGAGCTGAGATGCCCTTACTGCTCAGCAAAGTGCACACAGCCATGGCTAATGCTGTAATGGGCCATTTTCCCCTTGATTGGTATGAATCTCTTCCAGCACATTTTCAGCCATTGGATCTGGAGAAAAACCAGTGAAGAGCAGGAATTGAATGGAAAGGTTGTTAGGTGGAGTCAAGTAATACCTGCTGTGCACTGTGGGCCATAAACATACAATGAAGAGGAAAAAGGCATATTGATAAAAGCTGGTGGTCATGGTGACAGGTAACATGTGTGCCATCAGTAAACAAGATATCAATGAGTATGACTCACTCCTCCACCTGAGCCTCAGCCTGTGATGGTAGTGAACATGTATATGTGTACATGCAAGAATGAAGGAGAGAGTTCATTAAGAGTATTAAAGTGTGTAAAAGAGTGGATTAAAAACTTATGAGTGTTAAGGTGTTATTTCAAGAAAGAGAAATCTCACTGGAAGATAATTTGAGTCTGTGAGGTATGTGTGTGTGTGTGAGAGGTAAGTGAGGAAAAGGTAGAGAGAAAGAGAAAATGATTTAAAAAAGATAAGAAAGAGAGATTTAATAGAAAAGAGAGAAAAGGAGAAAAGAAAGAGAAAGGGGAAGAGAATGAGAAAGGAAAAAATGAAAGGGAGAAAACAGAGAGAAAGAGGAAAAAGAAAGAAAGGGAGAAAGTGAAAGAGAAAGGAAAAGAGAAAGAAGGGAATGAAAAAGAGGGAAAGAGAATGACAGAAAAGCAAAGAGAAAGGAAAAAGAAGGAGAGAGAAAGGTAGGAAGAGAAAGGGAAAAATACAAAGAGAAAAAGGGAAAGAAGAGAAAGAAAGGGAAAGAGAAAGGCAAAGAAAAAGGAAAGAGAGAAAGGTAGAAAAAAGAAAAGATACAAAGAAAGGAAAAGAGAGGGAAATACAAAAAGAGAAAGGGGAAGAGAGAGAAAGAACAGAGAGAAAGGAAAAGAGAGAGGAAGGAAAAGAGAAGGGAAAAGAGAGAAAGGGCTAAAGAAAGATATAGAAAGAAAAAGGGAGAGAAAGTGGAAAGGAGAAAGGAAAGAGAAAGTGAAAGGAACAAAGAGACTTTATTCAACATAGATTATAGTCACATTCTCATGGGGAAAAATGTAATGTCCTGTGCAAATGAAAGGAAATTCAAAAATAAGTGGTCACAGTTTCTCCAGATGAGAAAGAACCAGTGGAATAATTCTGGAAGTATGAAAAAATAATATGCTCTGACAGTAACCAAAATGAAATTTTTGAATTGCAGATAAAGAATTCAAAAATATTTATTTTAAAGCTTAATGAGATCAAACAGAAATCTGAAAACTAATACAAAGAAATCAGAAAATTAATTTAGAATGCGAACAAAAAATTTATCAAAGAGATAGTTATTAAGAAAACAAACAACTACAAAATAAAAATTTATGAAGGGAATTACAAAATGCAGTTGAAAGCTCCAATAGACTAGACCAAGAAGAAGAAAGAATCTGATAGCTTGAAGACATGTATTTCAAATTAATCCAGTCGACAAAAAGAAAAAATAATTTAAGAGAAATGAATAAAGGCTTTGAGAAGCCCGTGACTATGTAAACTGTTTGAACCTATGAGTCTTAGGTATTTCTGAGGGAGAAAAACAAACAAAAAGTTTAGAAAACGTATCTGAGGAAATAGTTGAGGAAAACTTCCCTACTCTAGCAAGAGACCTAGACATCTAGATTTAAGAGACTCAATGAACTTCAGGAAAATGCATTGCAAGAAGGACCTTGCCACAATATATAGTCATCAGACTATTAAGGAAGCCCCATCAGACTAACAGTGGACTTCTCAGCAGAAACCCTGTAAACCAGAAGAGATTAAGGTTCTGTTTTTGAAGTAGTTAAAAAAGTTGTGTCAGCCTCAAATTTTGTATCCTGCTAGAATAAGCTTCATAAATGGAGGGGAAATAAAGTATTTCCCAGACAAGCAAATGCTAAAGAAATCCATTACCACTAAACTGGTCCTACAATAAATGCTCAAAAGAGTTCTAAACATGGAAAGGAAAGGTTGATACCATCATAAAAACACATGAAAATGTAAAACTCACGATCTTTCCAAACAATAACAAATGAGGAAGAGAAAGAAATCAGATGGTAGCATGACAGAACACAAAACCACAAACACACACAGAGAGAAAAAAACCCAATAAACCCAGGCAACTAGATAACATTATGACAGGAACAAAACCTCAATATCAATGTTAACTTTGAATGTAAATTGATTAAATGCTTTCCTTAAAAGGTATAGAGTGGCAGAATGGATTAAAAAAACATGAACCAGCCATATGCTGCTTAGAAGAAACTCACCTTACTGGTAAAAATAACAACTAAAGGTACAGGAGTAGAAAAATATTCCACGCAAGCATAAACTAAAAGTGAGCAGGAGTAGCCATACTTATATCAGATAAAACATAATTTATTTATTTATTTATTTATTTGAGAGGGAGTCTTGCTCTGTCGCCCAGGCTGGAGTGCAGTGGAGTGATCTCGGCTCATTGCAAGTTCCGCTTCCCAGGTTCACACCATTCTTCTGCCTCAGCCTCCTGAGTAGCTGGGACTACAGGGGCATGCCACGACGCCCAGCTAATTTTTTAAATATTTTTTTAGTAGAGATGGGGGTTCACCATATTAGCCAGGATGGTCTCGATCTCCTGACCTCGTGATCCGCCTGCTTCAGTCTCCCAAAGTGCTGGGGTTACAGGTGTGAGCCACTGTGCCCGGCCAAGACTTTAGATAAACAACGGTAAAAAGGACAAAGAAGATCATTATGTAATGATAAAGGGATCAATTCAACAAGAAGACATAAGAATCCTAAATATATATGCACCCAATACCAGAGCTTCCCGATTCAGAAAACAAGTATTACTGGACCTAAGAAAAGAGATAGGCGGCAATACAATAACAGTGGGGGACTTCAACAATCCATTGACATCATTAGACAGATCATTGAGACAGAAAGTGAACAAAGAAACACTGGACTTAAATTGGACATTAGACTAAATGGACCTAACAGACATTTCAGAAATTCTACCCTAAACTGCAGAATATAATTCTTCTTATTAGTGCATGAAACATTCTCCAAGATAGACCATATATTAGGCCACAAAACAAGTCTTAGTAAATGTAAAAAAAGTCAAAATCATATCAAGGATCTTATCAGAACACAGTGGAATAAAACTAGAAATTAATTCCGAATAAACTCTCAAAATGGTACAAATACATGGAAATTAAACAATATGCTCCTGAATGATCTTTGGGTCAACAACAAAATTAAGATGAAGATTAAAAAGCATTTTTAACCAATGAAAATGGAGATGCAACAACAAAAACTTCTGGAATACAGCAAAAGCAGTGCTGAGAGGAAAGTTCATGGCAAGAAGTCCTACATCAAAAAATAGAAAGATAAAAAATTAACAACCTAATGATACAACTTAAGGATCTAGAAAAACAAGAACAAACCAAACCCAAAGCTATGAGAATAAACAACAGAGAGTAGGGCAGACTAAATGGAATTAAGACCAAACAAACAAACAAACAAAAAATACAAAGGATCAATAAAACAAGAAGTTTTTTTGAAAGATAAACAAAATTGATAGACCACTAGCTAGATAAACTTAGAAGAGAGAAGATTCAAATAAACACAATCACGAATAAAAAATGAGACATTATAATTGATACCACAGAAATACAAAAGATAACCAGAGACTACTATGAATAATTCTCTGCTCACAAGCTAGAAAATCCAGAGGAAATAGATAAATTTCCAGAAACATACAACCTCCCAAGATGGAACTAGGAAGAAATAGAAATCCTGAACAGACCAATAATAAGTAGTGAGATTGAATCTGTAATAAAAGATCTCCCAATAAAAATATAAAAAGCTCAGGATCAAATGGATTCACAGCTTAATTCTACCAAACATACAAAGAAGAACTGGTACCAATCCTATTCCAAACAACTGAAAAGGAGAGAATCTTCCCTAATTCATCCTACAAAGTCAGTATCCCCCTGGCACCAAAGCTAGACAAGGAAGCAACAACAACAACAACAGCAACAACAACAACAGCAACAACAAAACTACAGACCAGTATCCCAGACTAACATAGATGTAAAAATCCTCTACAAAATATTACTTGAACAAATTCAACAGCACATGAAAAAGATAATACATCATGACCAAGTAAGTTTTATTCCAGGGATACAAGGATGGTTCAACATATGCAAATCAATAAATGTGATCACATAAATAGAATTAAAAACAAAAACCATATGATTATCTCAAGAGATGCAGAAAAGGCATGTGATAAAATTCAGCATCTCTTCATGATAAAAACCCTCAATAAATTAGGAATAGGAGTAACATACCTCACAATAATAAAAGGCATATATGACAGACCCACAGTGAACATAGTACTGAATGGGGGAAAAGTTGAAAACATTCCCTGTGAGAACTGGAACAAGGCGAGGATGCCAACTTTCACCACTCATACTCAACACAATATTGGAAGTCCTAGCCAGAACAATCAGTCAAGGGAAATAAATAAAAGATATTCAAACCGGAAAAGAGGAACTCAAATTATCTCTGTTTGCTGATGATATGACCTTGTACCTAGAAATCCCTAAAGAGTCTGCCAAAAGACTCTTAGATTTGATAAATTAATTCAGTAAAATTTCAGGATACAAAATTCATGTGCAAAAACCATTAGCATTTCTATACACCAATAACAATCAAGCTGAGACCCAAATGAAGAACTCAATCTCATTTTTAATAGCCACAAAAAAAATAAAATACTTAGGAATATATTTAACCAAGGAGATGAAAGGTCTCTACAAGGAAAACTACAAAACACTGATAAAAGTATTTATAGATGACATACAAAAAAATGGAAAAAACATACCATGCTCATGAATCAGAAGAATCAATATTGTTACAATAAACATATTGTCCAAAGCAATCTACAGACTCAATGCTTTCTCTATAAAAATACCAACTTCATTTTTCACAGATTTAGAAAAAATAATCCTAAAATTCATATGTAATAAAAAAGACCCCAAATAGCCAAATCAAGCCTAAGCAAAATGAATGAAGTGGGAGGCATTACATTACTTAACTTCAAATTGTACTACAAGGCTACAGCAACCAAAATAGTGTGGTACTGGTACAAAAATAGACAGATCAATGAAACAGGTTGGAGAACACAAATAAAGCTACATACCCACAGCCAACTGATCTTTGACAAAGTTGACAAAAACATACACTGGGGAAAGGATACCATATTCAATAAATGGTGCTGGGAAAATTGGATAGCCATATGCCCACGAGTGAAACTGGACTCCTATTTCTCACCATATACAAAAATTAACCCAATATGGATTAAACAGTTAAATATAAGACCTGAAACTGTAAAAATACTAGAAGAAAACCTAGGAAAATCTTTTCTGGATATTGGCATAGGCAAAGAATTCATGACTAAGACCTCAAAACAAAATGCAATAACAACAAAAATAGACAAATGAGACTTAAACAAAAGAGCTCTGCACAGCAAAAGAAACAGTCACCAGAGTGAACAAACAACCTACAGAATGGGAGAACATATTTGCAAACTATGCGTCCAACAAAGGACTGATATTCAGAATCTACAGGGAACTCAACCCAACAACAACAATAAAAAACGACAACCCCATTAAAAAATGGTCAAGGGACATGAACAGACATTTTAAGACATACAAATTGCCAACAAACATATGAAAAAAATGCCCAACACCATTAGTCATTAGAGAAATGCAAATTAAAACCATAAGCAGATACCATCTTACACCAGTCAGCTGGCTATTATTAAAAGTCAAAAAATAACAGATGTTGGTGAAGATCTAGAAAAAAAATATGCTTATTCACTGTTGGTG
The DNA here is from genome assembly GCF_003255815.1 of Theropithecus gelada. NCBI lineage: Eukaryota > Metazoa > Chordata > Mammalia > Primates > Cercopithecidae > Theropithecus > Theropithecus gelada. The sequence continues at coordinate 35,147,681 of NC_037683.1, read as the reverse complement.
GGAATGTAAATTAGTACAACCACTATGGAAAACAATATGCAGATTTCTCAAAGAACTAAAAATAAAACTACCATTTGATCTAGAAATTCCACTGCTGGGTATCTATCCAAAGGAAAATAAATTATTATATCAAAAAGATACCTGTACCTGTATGTTTATTGCAGCACTATTCACAATAGGAGAGATATAGAATCACCCCAAATGTCCATCAACAAATGATTGGATTTAAAAATGTTGCATGTGTATACAATGAAACACTACTCAAACATAAAAAAGAATGAAATCACATCTTTTGCAGCAACATGCGTGGAAGTAGAGGCCATTATCTTAAGTGGAATAATTCAGAAACAGTAAAATACTGCATGTTCTCAATTACATGTGGGAGCTACATAATGTGTATACATGGACACAGAGAGTGAAATAATGTACACTGGAGACACAAAAGGGCAGGAGGTTGGGAGAGGATGAGGGATGAGAAAGTACTTAATGGGTACAATGAACACTATTCAGGTGATGGCCACACTAAAAGCCCAGACTTCACCTGTATGCGGTATATCCATGTAACAAAACCACACTTGTTCCCCCTGAATCTATAAAAATAAAAAACAAAAGAGAAAGAGAACTCAGAAGGAGGGAGCTGCAGCAGCTTCATTAAAGGTTCACCATTAGAAACACAAGCCCTCATACCCAGAAGTAAGACACAGCAGAGACCAAGAGCCTGGTCAAGAGGGATAGGTCATTGATACTTTGGCTGACTGGTGTGGACTTGGATCCCTGCCTTCTTTGACTTTAATGATTTCCAAGTCACCCTGTGTAGTTAGAATCCAAGTCCTGGGCCCTCCTTTGTACCCCTCGGTACTCTAGTCTTCCATGACCCCAACAAGAAGAACTCAGTGTCACACCTGTTTTCACCCAGCCTCTCAGCCCATCTTCCCAGCTGTTTCTTTGCTTACCACTCTCCACGTGGCCCAGGTGGAGGAGATTTCAGAGAAGCTTCACAGCTTTTTTTAGTATGCTCTGCTTGCTTTGGAGTCAGAAAGGTTGGGCTTGATCTAAACGTTATCATTTCCTCCTGGACAAGTTTGGACAAGTCACTAACCTTCTCCAGGCCCAGTTTCCACTTAGCCCCTATGGTGATTGTAAGACTTGAATGAAGTCACTCTTAAGTAATGCACAGATATCAGTTGTTAACAGGACTCTAAGGCAATAGTGTCAAAAGTGACATATAATTGTGTTTTCAAGCTAGGGAACGTTCAGAAATTATTTTTCATGGCCACATGCATCATATCAGTGTTTTTCAACCTTTTTCCAGGGTAAGAATTACTTGGAACTCTCAGAAAATACAGATTTCTGGGTTCTTTGTCAGAGAGAGAATTTCTAAGGGAGAAGCCTGATAGTCTACATATTTAGCAAGCAAGCCTTCCAGTTTCCTAACAGCAGTCAAGTTTGGGAAATCTGCTTCTATGACGCTGTGTGATACTCAGGTGCTGGGAATCTGGTAGAGGAGGTAAGCGTTCAGATGGGAGGTTGAGGGTAGGAAAGAAGAGGCTTTCAATAATTTACTAGAGATGAGGACCACAGCCTTATCTTTTAACTGTTGGGCAGTACAGTTATCGTTAGTCCTGGCTGTGAATAAGTCAGGAGCCTTTGCACTGAGGCTGCCCTTCTCTCTGTTGCTCTCATCTTGAAGATTAACAGCCCTATTCTTCAGTGGCTGCACCTGTCTGAGGAAGTCAGGGCACACTAAAAGCATGAAGGCAAGGAAGGGCACAGAGAAATATCCATGCTAGCTGTCACTGGGGCTCTGCGGGCAGGAGTCTGATGAGGGCAAAATGCTTTGGCCAAGGCGGGCTTCAGCTTGACCCAGAGGTGAGTTTGTCCAGCCCTCACTGTCTCTTGTGGGTACAGAACTTCATGGCTCTGGCTGCATAAATTGACTGTCAAGGGCAGAAAGCACATTGCAGCCTACTCACCAGGTGTCACAGGACACCAACTTTGTTTTCTCTAACAGAGCCTGGCTGTATGGTTACAATTGCATGTGCTCTTCCAGGGAAAACTGTGGTGGGAAATGATGTTTGTCACATCTAGACTTGGTAGTTACAATTTTTCTACAATATTACTGGCTCCTTCCTTGTCTGAGCAGCAGGAAGTGAAGGTCTCTGAAATGGTAGAACTACACAATAAAAGGATTCAGATCCCTGATTCCAGGATGAAGAACTTCCCAGACCCTCATGGGACCATGGCAGCCATGTGATATACAGCATTGAGATTTTAGATTGTTATCATAGGTGGGACATCCCTGCCGTCCAGCAGTTCTGTAATCATAATCTGTGTCCGATTCATTTTTACAACACCCATAGCTAGAGGCAGCGCCTGGAATTGAGTAGGTGCAAATGAAAACAAGTAGGCAAGGGAGGCACGGAGTCACGCTCACTTCGGCTGCTACAGGAGGGCGATGACCTCTGTCTTTGTATAGTAAAAGGTACAAAGCTAAAACACAAATTTGGGGCCAGATATACTTGGGTTCAAATTTCTGCTCTGCCTCTGTGAGCCTCAGTTTTGACATGTGTAAAATGGGCTTGAAAGCTCCAACTGCTATGATTGTTCTGGGGATTAACAGATGACATTTGTGACATAGTTACAGGGCTATCAGAATGTTCACTTATGTAATACATTGAGCTTGGTTCCTACCTGTGGTCATCCCTGAATCCATGCATAGGACTTTTTCTGGTTGGGGGCATGTAAACATAAATTTATTGAACCTTTCTTATACCTAGAGAAGAACTTGTTATAAGGATGCAGAGGTTTCTCAGGACCATGCAGGCTAGAGGTCAGCTGGATGTCGGGCTACTCTGCCTCTCTGGGCTGCTGCTTCATCTCTCATCCTCCATATCAGCCTACTCTGATTCTTGCTCCACAGCTTTCACTGTTAGAGGCTCTCATTTTAAGTGACCAGCCTGAATTGACTGAAGTCTAAACTCTTGGGCAGGAGGGCTCAGCCCACTTTATTGGAACATAAGCTCTGAGGGGAATTATTCACCACTTCTCTCTCACATATACAAAATCGGTGCTTTCCAAAGTTACCTGATAAGAATCACCTGTGGAACATATTAAAAAATCCAGATTCCCCAGCATTGACTACAGTTTCTGGCACATAGTAGGCTATCAAAAATGAATGAATAACCAGTGAATGGAGACCTGAAGCCTTCTTGCGATGGTTGGGAGTGCATTCTGTACAATTCCCAGAAAAGGATGGGCTGTGTGAACAATCATTGTATCTCCACGGCTGGTGTTTTAGATGTTGATAATGACCGGCCACCATTTACTGATCACCTACTCTTTGCCAGGCATTGTACTAAGTGCTCCATTATAGATTGTGAAGCAGGTGCTATTGTTATTATAATTCGTTCTCTCACCCTCTCTCTCTTTCTCTCTCTCTCTCTCTAATACAAAGAAAGTTCAGAGAGGATAGTAACTTTCTTCAATTCCCACAGCTAGTGGGAAGAGGACCTGGGCTTTGAACCCAGGCAGTCTGACTCTAGCAATGGAGTTACAAACTGCAGCGCACTTAACCACATCTCAGGCACAATGCGAGTTACTGAAAGTTTTTATTGGAGCAATAAGGTTGGACTTTCGAGTTGCAATTTAAAATAGCACTTTGTTGATAGTCTGAGAGGCTGGAAGCAGGGAAACCAGCCAAGCAAACTGGAAGAGATGAAGAGGTCTGGATCAGGACTGTGGCTGGGGTGGGTGTGGGGGTGGAAGCGCTAGAGGGGAGAACCTGGAGGAGGTACCTCAGACTCCCCACCCCGACAGCCCTGGGTGTCTGTTTCTGATTTATGGTCTTCCCATCTACAGGCACCATGTTTAGTTAAATAACCCTGTAGTGACTCTGGAAGGTGCTGTACCCCTTGCAGCTCTTAGGGCTGGCTCCTGGTGAGGAACAATGGTAATCTCTCCATGGCTAACAGTCTTTATGTGGGGTTGCCCCGATAAGCTCTCCCTCTAGCCCAGCTTTAAAAATTTATGAGGTTGGTTTGATTTGCTGTTATCGATCATTTTTCCATTTTGAACTCTTTTTAAGTAAAATCTTTAAGTTGACAGATAATATTTTTAAATCATGTACTCCATAAGTTTTGAAGTATATGTGTGTGTGTGTGTGTGTATGTGTGTGTGTGTGTGTGTGTGTGTGTGTGTGTTTGTAGTGGTGGAATGGTTAAATTTAGCTGATTAACAAATGCATTACCTCACATAGTTACCATTTTTGTGGTGAGATAACATAACATCTACTCTCTACATTTTCCAAGAATGCAATGTATTATTAACTATAGTCACCTTTTTGTACAATAGAGCTCTTGATATTTATTCCCGTCTAACTATAATTATGTAACCTTTGACCAACACCTCTCCATCCCCACCTCAACCTCTGGTAACCACCATTCTACTCACTTCTTCTATGAGATCAACTTTTTTAGATTCCACATGTGAATGAGATAACTTGTTTTCTGTGCCTGTCTAATTTCACGTAATATAATCTCCTTCAGGTTCATCCAAATTGTCTCCAATGACAGGATTTCATTCCTTTTTATGGCTGAATAGTATTCCATTGTGTATATATACCATATATTCTTTATCCATTCATCCATTGATGAATACTTAGGTTGCTTTTGTATCTTGGCCATTGTGAATACTTCTGCAATAAACATAGGAGTGCAGATATCTCTTCAACATACTGATTTCACTTTCTTTGGGTATTTATCCAGTAGTGGGATTGCTGGATCATATGGTAGGAACTTCTGTGCTGTTTTTGATCATGACTGTATCTTTCTGAACTCTCTAATGTTCTCTCCTTTGATTTCTACTGAAGAGTCTTATTTTATATTTTTATTTTTTTGAGACACAGTGTTGCTCTGTCACCCAGGCTGGAGTACAGTGGCGTGATCTCAGTTCACTGCAACCTCCACCTCCCGGGTTCAAGTGTTTCTTGTGTCTCAGCCTCCTGAATAGCTGGGATTACAGGCATGCACTACCATGTCCAGCTAATTTTTGTATTTTTAGTAGACATGGGGTTTTGCAGTGTTGGCCAGGCTGGTCTTGAACTCCTGACCTCAGGTGATTGCTCACCTCAGCCTCTCAAAGTGCTGGGATTACAGGCATGGGCTGCTGTACCCAGCCTATTCAAGAGTCTTTTCTACTACTTATATATTTTTTTCTGTTTGATTCATAACAATTGCCTTCTTCATTCCATTTTAGTCTATTCCATCCCAGAACTTCCTTCCCTCTGTACTTTTGTTAAAGCAACTTTATATGTTGAAAAGAGCCAGAAACCTAGAATTTGAAAAGCTGAATGTCCACTGACAATTTGATTATTAGCTTCACCTTTATTTTCTTGTCAGTAAAATGGGGGCAATTTACCTTGGAGAGGTGGTCTGAAGGTTAAGTGAGAAGATGTTTGCAAAAGGGCTCTGTAAAGCCTATGGTATTATATAAATCGGTAGGTTTTTTTTTTTTTTTTTTTTAAAGACAGGGGCTTCTCTGTCTCCCAAGTTGGAGTGCAGTGGCATGATCATAGCTCACTGCAGCCTTGAACTCCTGGGCTCAAACGATCCTCCTGCTTTGGCCTCCCAAAGTGCTGGGATTACATGCGTGAGCCACTACACCCAGCCATAAATGGTCACTGTCCTAATTTCATTTCATTGTTCATATTTTCTTCACCTTCTGTAACCTCCTTCCACTCTGCTCTTGCTGATAGCTTCTCTTCGGTTCTGTAGTAATTCTCAGTAACAGGATTACCAAAGTGCAAAGCACTTCCCTGGATATTATGTACGACCTGATTTAAATGATCTGGCCAAAGACGCTCAATGGGCACTTCCTCTTCCCTACACAAAGTGGGATTTTCCCTTCTAAGGTGATCAGAATATTCTTTCTTCAGGTTTCAATTTGTAGCAATACTCTCTTTTTTAAAAAAGTAGTTTTATCAGTACAGTAGGTTCTTGTGTAAGGTTGTTTTATTCAACATCATTTTGTTATAATTATTGAAAGTAACCTCGATTTTTGGCTGGGGCCACTGTCTATGTGGAGCTTTCACGTTCTCTCCATGACTGCGTGGGTTTTCTTTGGGTACTCTGGTCTCTTCATGCATACTAAAGACGTGTATGTCAGATGAATTGGCGTGTCAGTGTGAGTGTTGGGTGTGTGCATGAGTGTGGGATGGTCTGTCCAGGGCTAGTTCCTGAGCTGGCCACCTGTGATTCTGAATTGGCGTCAGCGGGTATGTAATTACCTTACTAGTTTTTAATAACCTTTCTTAAATGTATGTATAGCTCACATTTATTTCAGTGTTTAACATTAGAAGTGTTCTGGGTTATTACTTAGAAGTTTGGTGATGTTTTTGTGACCAGTAATATGCCATGAAAACTTAACTCTGGTTTCTGTCAATTAGCCTATAATAAAATTGGTTTCATTATACATCCTTTTACTTAATGTTGCAGTTTCTAAGAACCTATTGACAATGTTAATTGAAGACTTACTGTACTTTATTTTTAAGAAAGTAAATTGTCAGTCACATTAGGGGATTGTTTAATGACTTGGTAATTGTGTTGGCCAAAAATATTTGAGATCAAAATTAGTAAATTCACTAGGAGGTGAAACATCTTTAAGTTTGTAAGCTGGGTTTGAATAGTGTTTTCCAAATTTGCTTGATCTTAAGAATAATAGGGAGCACTTGTGAAAATACAGATTTCTTGCTCCCACTTAGAACGAACAAATCTGCTCCTGGGAATGATTCTTACCAGGCAACATTGGAAAGCACTGATTTTGTACAGTTGTGAGAGATTTTTGGTACCTGTATTAGGATTCCTTCCTTAACCCCAAGTAACAGTAGATTTTAAAAGTGAACACACTCAACATATATATTAACAAATCCAGCATATGCAATTTTTTTTGCACATCCACTCAGAGAAAGGAAAAACAAAACACTGTAGGTCAATATAAGACATTCAGAATATTGGGTTATGAGTTAATTCAGTCTCTATAGTCTTCCTGTTTATTCTTAACCTAGAAAAAGAAAGATGAACTCCCTTGCTTTTTTAATTCCCCAAAAGAATTTGCTCAAAGAAATATTTTCTCATATCTACAAAAGAACCCATGACTATTAGAAGTTGGATTATCATTTCAATAGTTTCTGACATTAAGGGATTCTCAAACTATTCCAGTAAGGCTCATTTTTAAGATTCAGATGGAAAAACAGGCACTATGCTGGGTGCTTTCTTGTATATAATCTCATTTAATCTTTATAGCAATTTAGTGGGCTGGTGTTTTAGATGTTAATAATGACTGGCCACTGGTCATTAATTTAGTGGGGCATTATTATCACTATTTTGCAGGTAAGCAAATAGAGGCTCTGAGAGTTTGGGGAATTTGCCTCAATATGTTGCTATTAAATGCTGTGGTTTTCTTAAAAACCTCATTAACGAGAATCACTCTTACACCTGAAATGAATTGCTATTGGATCTAGATAGTTGACTTTGGGTAGGCTTTTTTTTTCAGAGATTAATGATTAACCTTAGTATGGGGAACAACAGCAAGAATATTGGTAACATGCAGAAACACTTTTGCTGTAATAGAAAGAGAATGCGGTTTTACAGTCAGGAAAAGCATACCACTTAGGAGCTATGTGACTTGAGCAAGTTACTGAACTTTTTTGAAACTCAGTCTCTGAAAAATGAAGACAATAGTGCCCAATTCACCCCTCAGAGAAGATTATGAGAAGTGAATGAAACGAATAATTTAAAGAGTCTAAGAGTGTCTATCACATGGTTAGTGCTTATAAAGTTTCATTCTGTCTTCCTTTTCCCTTCTGGTCACAACTGGAATAACTGCCTGTCATTTTACATTTTCTCGAGCTTTCTGCTAATGCTTTCCTAGCTGCAGTAGGATTCTGAATAATAATATTTACAGATATACAAAATAAATGACATTTATTGAGTGTTTTACATGCATTATCTCCTTGAGTTCTCCCCACAACTTTATGAGGAATATATTACTATCATTTTTAGTTTACAGAGGGGGCAGCATTGTAAATCCATGAACCGCAAATAGCAATGTGTGAGAGCACACAGCAGGGGCTTCTAACTGGGTTGGCAGAATCAGAAAGACTGGAGGAAATGAGTTCTAAGCTCAGTCCAGAAGGCTGAGCAGGAATCAACCATTCAGCCTCCTAGTTTACACCCACAGCACACTTTGCAAGAGCAAAATGTAAACTTAAGTTAAGCTCCTGAGATGTTAGCATTGTTTATTTACACAGTGCAAGTACAACATACCCTGTGGTTCAACAGCCACCATCCCTGACATTCTCTGATTCCTTATTCTGCTCTATTGTTCTTAGCACCTACTACTATTTAATATTAAATTACATATTAATTCACGTATTTGCCTATTGTCTATTTTCCTCCAATAAACTCCATCAGGGTGAAGATCCCATGGAGTCTTTGTTTTGTCCACTGCTGTATCCCTTTTGTCTAGTATAGTGATTGGCACACAGCAGGTTCTCATTAAACAATTTTGAATGCATCAACAATCTACACCTGTCATACATTTAACACATAGGATGTTTCTATTTACATTTAACTAACACATACTTCTTGTGCATACCTACTATGTGCTGAATAGACCAGGGAATTTCACAGTAAATTATATGTCTACCTCCCCAGTGATAAACTCCTAAAGGACAGAGACTTATCTTTTGTATTTATGTCCCAGTTCCTGCACATAGTGGACATCCAGTAATGTTTGTTGAGTAAAGGAATGATTTGCAAGCCAGTGAGGAAGGCATTATTAGCATATGCAAAGAAGGAAATGAACTGAAATGACGTTCCTGAGTTCACACCACCAGTAAGAGACCAGGCTCAACTCTTGCCACTGCATCACACTGAAACGTGTGTTCTTGCAAGAAGACATTATTCTCTTCAGTTTTCATTCCACTACAGTCTATGGGTTGTTATGGACACCCATTAGACTGTAAGTCCTTTGAGGACAGGGCCATGTCTGGTTCTTTTATCTCAGTATTACTGGTACCTTCAAAATGTCTGGCTAATTGTGATAGGAACTCAACACCTGTGTGGAAACAATGAACGAGTTCATTTTAGAACACATTTCCTTTGTAAATGTGTCTGTTTATGACAAACTTTCTTGAGCATTTTACCCTTTAAGATGTACCTGACTGGAAGATGTGTACCTGTTCTAAAGACTGTGCCAGAGTGTGGGGGGCTTGTCTCGTTCATTTGAAAAGCTCACTTGAACTGCCTTCCTCTTTTCTTCTCTCTTTGGGCTTTGCAAGTTCAGCACTCATAGGGGATGCCCATGTCACAGGTACCTTGCCAGCAATAATGGCACATTGTCCCCAGCTGGGTGATAGGCCTTTAAATTTAGGTTCTGCTGGGCGCGGTGGCTCACGCCTGTAATCCCAGCACTTTGGGAGGCTGAGACGGGCGGATCACAAGGTCAGGAGATCGAGACCATCCTGGCTAACATGGTGAAACCCCGTCTCTACTAACAATGCAAAAAATTAGCCGGACCTGGTGGCGGACACCTGTAGTCCCAGCAACTCGGGAGGCTGAGCCAGGAGAATGGCATGAACCCGGGAGGTGGAGCTTGCAGTGAGCCGAAGTTGCGCCACTGCACTCCAGCCTGGACGAAAGAGCGAGACTCCATCTCAAGAAAAAAAAAAAAAAAAAAAAAAAAATAAATAAATAAATTTAGGTTCTTTGGGTATGAGGGTCAGGTTGCCATGTCATACTCACCCACAGTGATAATTGAGAGAAAAACTAGCTTGCTTTTCTGTCACTATAGTTTTGTGTCAGGAAACAAAGTGTATGAAACTTGCAAACTCTGGAGTCAGACTGCCTAGTTTCAAATCCCAGCTCCAGCACCTACTTGCTGTGTAATCTTGGTTCAGCCAAGAAACTTCTCTGTTCCTCAGTGTTCTCTTCTGCAAAATGGGCATAATAATTATATCTGCATAATTAGTGTGTGTATCTCACAGGGACCTGTGCAAGCACATAGTCAACACTAAATAAACGTTATTATAACTAAACACATTTCTATTACTTATTTAAACAAATTTTGCTAGTGCCCATTAGTACTCAGGACTTTGTTCAGTGCTGGAGATACAGTAATGACTGAGACACACTCCCTGCCTTCAAATTGCTTGCAATCTTAAGTGGGGAGAAAGATAGGAAAATGGGTGGTTATTGTACAGTGGATGAGTGCTGGGAGAATAGAAGTTGGGGATGTCTTGGAAGCACATGCAGTGGCTTCTAACATGGTTGGTGGGAGCCAGGAAAGACTGGAGGAAATGATTCTAGATGAGTCCAGAAGGCCAAACAGGAACCAAACATTAAAAGTGTTGTGGTATGGAGCAGGTCAAGAGCATTCCAGGCAAAGGACTATTCTGTACAAAGGCTATTTGGAGGCTAAAGGGAATATGTGGCCTTTAGGAGAATATACGTGGTTCAATATGGTTGGAATTTGGCTTTCTGTGGAGGATGTGGCCTGAGGTGGGGAGTCAGGGCCTGGAGGGGGTCCTACAGGTTAGTGTTTTCAAAAATTTAATGTGCTGGCAAACCATCTGGAAATTTTGGCAGAATGCAGATTCTGATTGAGTCAGTGGCAAGCTCTCAGATTTTGCATGTCTAACAAGCTTCTAAGGGCTGCTGCTGCTGAATCACTTTGAATAGCAAGGGAGTAAATATTATGAAGGACTTGATTGTATTCTACAAAAAAACGAAGGGTTTGAGTTTCTCTACAGATGAATGCCTCCTCATCCACTAAGATAAAACTTACTGTAGTTTTTATGTCTCTATGTTAGATTGGCTTATTGGAATATTTCTTAGAAAATGTCGAGGAGACCTTCTGCATCGTAATCACTGGGGGATGCTGATTAAAACTGCAGTCTCTCCTTGTTTATGGCAGATGACAAGTGCTGACTGGTAAAGTTGAAGGGAATGCTGGAGATAGAACAGCAACGTTTTGCAGCCATCATAGTAAAGACGGTTTTGGTCAGACATATCAATAGATGCTAAATCTAGGGGAATTTTGATTAAGATCAGGACACTTGCTTGATCTTATATTGTTAGTACCTTTTAATAAATGGTATATTAGAAGCAAGGAAAAATATAGTTTATATACAGTGGAGAGTGTAGACAATACCTTGACAGTGTTTTTTTGTTTTGTTTTGTTTTTTTGAGATGGAGTCTCGCTCTGTTGCCAGGCAGGAGTACAGTGGCGCGATCTCAACTCACTACAACCTGCCACCCGGGTTCAAGTGATTCTCCTGCCTCAGCCTCCTGAGTAGCTGGGACTACAGGCATGTGCCACCATGCCCAGCTAATTTTTTGTATTTTTAATAGAGATGGGGTTTCACCATGTTGGCCAGGATGGTCTCAATCTCTTGACCTCATGATCCATCCGCCTCGGCCTCCCAAAGTGCTGAGATTACAGGTGTCAGCCACTGTGCCCGGCTGATGGTGTTTATATTTAACATCATCAGTGAGGGGCTGACAGACCGTGCAGGCCTTAAGACATGATACTTTGAGACGGACACACATCATATAGTATCACAGCTGGAAATGCATAATCTGGATCTACTCATGTAAAACATCAGTGTATAACAAAGAATTTGACCTTGTACTCTCAGCTTCTGGGAAGTAACCTGTGTTATATCTGTTGGAGTGTTTTTGTTCAGGATGGGGAGCTGGCCACGCCAGAAAGACCAACCATGTGAATATGGCAAGGGCTTTGGGTCACATGATATTGGTAGACCTAGAGACTGAGTTCAACCCTGGGGTAATTAAGCAATCAATCATGTCTATGTGATGGAGCTCCTAAGAAAACTCTGAGCACTGAGGCTTGAGTGAGCTTTTCTCACTAACACTTGTGTGTGTTACACACACAAATTCCTGGAGGGTAATGCATGCTAACTCCATGGAGAGGAAAACAGAAACTTCACATTTGGAACCCTCCAAGACTTTGCTCTATGGTATCTCTTCCTTTGGCTTATTTTAATCTGTATTTTTCCCTGTAATACACTGTAACCATGGGTGTAATAGCTTTAAGTGAGTTCTGTGAATTCTTCTAGCAAATTATTGAAACTTCAAGGTATTTGGGGAGCTCCCTGAATTTGCGGTTGGTATCAGATGGGAGGACAGACTTATGGACTGTGGCCTCAAACTGTGTAGTTTTATTAGCTTGACAATCAGAAAACTCCAAATGAGGAACTATTTTAAAAAGTGGATGTTATTCTTCAAAAACTGTGAATGTTTGCCGGGCGCGGTGGCTCACACCTTGAATCCTAGTAATTTGGGAGGCCAAGGCGGGTGGATCATTTGAGGTCAGGAGTTCAAGACCAGCCTGGCCAACATGGTGAAACCCCATCCCTACTACAAATACAAAAATTACCCGGGCATAGTGGCGCATGCCTGTAATCCCAGCTACTTGGGAGACTGAGGCAGGAGAACTTCTTGAACCTAGGAGTCAGAGGTTACGGTGAGCTGACACTGTGCCACTGTACTCCATCCTGGGAGACACAGTGAAACTCCATTTCAAAACAAAAATAAAACAAAGCCAAAAATAACAAAAAAATGTGAATGTCATAAAAGATAAAGCAAGGCCAATGACCTGTATCAGATTAAGGGAGACTGAAAAGACATGACAACTAAGTGCAATCCCCAAGCTTTCTGTACTGGAAGAAAAAATCAATACAGGATATAAAGTCTATCAATAAAATTGAAAAGTGAATGGCAAATAATTTTATCTATGTTAAATTGACAAAAATCAGTAACTCTGGTTTGAAGACAGTGCGCCCATTCTTTTTAGCAACTACACACTGAAGTGCTTAGAGATAAAGAGCCATGATTTCTGAAATGGTTTAGAAAAATTATGTACAAAGAGCAAATGACATAGCAGGTGACACAAAATATTATCAGGATAGGAATCTGGATAAAGAATAAATGGGCGTTCTTTGTGCTATATTGCAACTTTTCTAGGTTTGAAATTATTTTCAAGTAAGAAGTTACATAAATTACAGGCACTGCACCTAGCACCCAGATCTTGGTTTCTAAAACTATTCTCTAGTAAAAGAAATCAGTGCTCCTTGGAGAAAAGCATTCTAGGAGTGGAATAGAAAAAAATATAAAATGAGCATGAGACATCCTATAGTCCCTGAAGGGAAGAAAGTGCTCAAAACCAAACAAATGAAAAACTGAATTGATTAAGGGTATGTCAAAGGGAAATGGGAGCCAACCCCAATGGCCAACATTGGAACAATTTGTGCAACAAAGTAAAGTAGTATTGAGTTTTAACCTGAAGTGTAGAATAAATAGCCAATAATCTATGCTGACATAAAAATGATTGAATAAATAAATAAATGAAGAGAAGACATAAATTTCCCATGTGGAAGAATTCTGAATAATGTATGTAGATTCTCTGCCCTCAAGAAGGGGAAGGCATATAACTTTCTACTCCATTCATGTGGGCTGTATGCAGTGACTTTCTTCCAAAGAGGACAGTATGGAACTAAATTTAAAAAAATGCCCTTCAGTGGAGAAAACTGACAAATACTACCTGAGTCAGGTGATCGACATCAATATCAACAGCGATAAGCCCTGTTGAGACTGTATACCCTTTATATGATGTGATGAAAATGATACTTTACCTCTGTGGTTTTCCTGCCCAAACCCCATAACCACAGTGCAATCATGAGAAAACCATGAGATCAATTCCACTAGAGGGACATCCTATGAAATACTTGACTAACATACCTCAAAACTGTCAAGGTCACCAAAAACAAGGAGAATCTGAGGAACTGTCACAGCCAAGAGGAGCCTAAGGAGATATGACAATTACATGTAATGTGGTATCGTGAATGGGGTCCTGGAATAGAAAAACATAAAAAATGTATCAATATTGGTTCATAAATTTTAACACATGTACCATTCTGATGTAAGATGTTAAGAATAGGGGAAACGGAGTGAGGACATATATTGAAACTCTCCAAATTATCATCTCAATGTTCCTGTAAATTTAAAACTGCCTAAAATGTCTATTTAAAAAAAAATGCAAGTCCTAGATTAAGTCACTGGGAGTGGGGCCTGGGAAGAGGCATATTTATAGACTCAGGTAATTAGGATCAGTCAATGATTAAAAATCACTGATCTCACACTTAAAGTTATTTGGTTGCTCTGTTTCTCCCCAGCCAGACATGACTTAGTCAAGTTCTCCTTGTCTCTGAGACCCTGGGCTAATTTGGAGCCTGGCCCAGGGAAGCGCTCCATGTACACTGACTGAATAATTAATATTAAAGACCAGTTCTGTATGTGTGACAGCTCAGGTGGAGAGTGACAGTTAAAGCAATATTTCCCTCGGTTCAATTTTAACTAATCCTCATGAGTGAGCACTTGCTATCCATCAGGAGTCAACAGATATTTACCGAGGGCAACCCACTGCAATTGTTAATGATTCATTGTTCTCACTGAGCAGTGTTAGAAAGGAAGGAGTTGCCACTACCTAACCTTGGGGACCTGTTCTCTGGGGGGACTGGGCAGGGAAACTGGGGAGGAAATGAGCCCTAGCTGTCTGCAGACATCAAGAGTGCATGCTAGGGGGGCTGTTTTCTGTGTCTCCAACTGAGCAGAGCTGGGAATGGAGCCAGGCTATTGCCAGGGCCACCTGCCTGCTCATTCACAAACACTTATGGGGCACTGGCTTCCTGCTGCCTGGCCTGGCTGAATGCTTGGGCCAGAGAAGCACTGCCATCCTAGGGAGCCCCTGCTGAATGCATGAGAAATGCCAGTATTGCCCCCTTGCTCTCCTGGCTTCCCCATGGTCTTGTCTTACTTTTGATCATTTTCTTCCTAGTTGGCTGCCCTTTCCTGGCATTGACCATTGGCTCTAGCTACAGGTCCTATTTTTTTTTTTTTTTTTTTTTTTAATGCTGGGCCAACATCTTTGTGATTGAAACTTTGCTAAAGATACTCTTTGGCTCTGCTCTGGGACCTCCATCATGTTCTGCCTGTGTAGGGACCAGTCCTGAAGAGTATGTGAACTATCAAGACAAATTTAAGAGCAGTGTTGGAAAAGAACTCCTAGAAGAGAAACAGGAATAGCAGCTTGCTCACTCTCTGCCAGGGTACTTTGCTAGTATCACCCCAAGTACCCTTAAAAACAGCCCAATGAACAATTATAAGTATACCAATTTTCCAGAAGAAGAATTGAGGCTCAGTAAGATTCAGTCCCCTGTATCTAGTGAGTAACAGAGATGGTCTTTGAATGCAAGCAGTCTCACATCATTGTATAAGCTAAGTGGGTTAACAGAGACTAAGTAATGGTGGCTTAAAACAGGAGGTTTATTTCTTCATTTCATAAAAGTCTAAGCTAGGATGAAGTGATGGAGAGTTGGGTTGTTGTAACAGACACATCTGTAACCCACCTAAATCACTCCAACATTCACCATTTCGACGCACCCAGGCCTACTTCCACCTTCTAGCACCTATGCCTGCCTGAGGGCTCTCCCTGACACCAGAGCACTCTGCCTGGTTGGTGCAGCAGGCTTATGGTGCCAGGGAATAAATGGCCCCTTCCTCCAATATCCCTCAATCCATTTCTGCAGGTGTTGGTGTATATATAAGTACCCCAGCTTCCCCTTACGCCCAGGGCAGGACAGCTTAGAGTCACATTCAAAACACTCCTCCAGTTTGCCCATTTTGGTTGAGATCCAGCTGCCCATAGTGCTAGCTGGTTTGTAATGTATCATTGATTTTCTTATCTTCTCTGTTTCATTTCCCCACTCCCCTCCTGCTGTTTCCTGGAATCACCTCTGAAATAAATGCATTGGAATCCTTATCTCCAGAGAAGCCTAAACCAAGCAAAAGTGTGATACTCCACAAACCCTCAGGGACCCATGCTCCTGAATGTTGTCATCATCATCCTGGGTCAAAGCTGGCTTATTATCAAGATGTGTATTTTCTCCCCTGAGAAAGAATAGGAAGTGGAAAGCAAGCTTCCTTTTAATGAAAAAAAAAAAAACAAAAACAAACCAAAACAACAACAACAAAAAAACCAGAAATAGCATACACTACTATCCCTGCATCCCATTGTCCCGTACTAAGTCACATGGTCATATCCAGCTGCAAGGGAGCCCTTGTACTTAGCTAAAACTCAAGAATTTCATTACTGAAAGGAAGAAGTGAAGGATGGATTAGCATTACCTGTAGCCACCATACTAACTTATCTTTTTAAGAAGTTGTGGGGGCAGGTTGGGTGAAATTGATGAGACTAGGGAGGTAGCCTGTGTCAGAATATAAAGGGGGCCTTTTGTAGATTAAGGGATTCTGGCTGTCATTGGGAGATAAGAAGGAGGGGTCATTGTAACTTTTTCATCAGGCATGCAACTTGATGGAATTAATTTATTTAAAGAGAACCCAATCCTCTATTGACAGTTAAGTGTTGGGCTGATGAGGTAAGACTAGAGATTGGGTTGGCAGGTGGCTGACCTTTGCAGGGATCTAGGCCTGACCTGGGCATTGGCAGTGGAGATGGAGATGAGGTGACTAATTCAAGACCTGTTTAATCAGTATTGAGATGAGAGTTGAGGAGAGCATTAAGGATGATGCTTTAATTTCAAGTTGGACTTCTGGGATCTATACACTTATAGGTTGAGACACTGTGGAACTCTTCCAGCTCTATATAGAGGCAGAATCTTTGTATGAGAGAAAGTAGTTTTTCTATGTCAGCATTTTTACTTGCCAACAGAGTGGCCTTAGTTAAGTCACTGCAAGCCACAGTTTCTCTGCTTGTAAAACAAACTCTTCTTATCTTTTGTGGGCATTGCTACAGTGAATAAATAGGGTAAGAACCTTTGAGGGTGAATTAAATGGAAAGTTTTATAACGGAGAAACTGAGGACAGATTTGGAAATTGAGAGGGTAGAAATCAAAACAGTGAGCACAGCACACAAGGAAATATTAGAGAGAGCTTTCAAAAAGACTTTTATTGTATTTAGTGTGTATTGGAAAAACTCAGACTTTGGTATCTAGTGAGAGCTCCAGAGTTGTCTCTCTCACATTCTTAGCTGTGTGACCTCAGGCAAGTTACTCAACCTCTCTGAGCCATTGGCACCTCTTCAGGAAAGCAAATATAAGTACTTCCCCCTCATTGGGTTGTGATCATCATGTGAGAGTTGGCAAAGTACCTGGCACAGAGCCTGGCTCACAATGGTGCTTAACACATGTGAGTTCTCCCTTCCCTTTGCCTTTAAGAGAAATCAAAAGATCCAGTTGACCGTGTTGGTTTAGTCAAGCAATGGTTAATTCAGAGAGGAAAACTAACCCATCTGATATTTGGAATTTGGTCAAGGCAACTTGGTTGTTTGACCCAAATCTTCTTTTTCTACCAGTTGTGTTGGCATGGTTTTGGCACAGCCTTTGTGAGAGCTACTTGCTGGAACACTGAGAGAAGGTGGCTCTGTGGAAATACAAAGCAGAATGAATATAGTGATTTTAGAAATATAAGAGCGACATGAAATCCATTAAATCACATTTCCCCCCTCCCACTTCAGGGTAACGACTCCAGAATTGAGAGGAATGGCTCCAACAGAAGGAAAGGGAGCCATAGTTTGCGGTCCATATGCCCGCTTCATTTTCCAGTTACTCCTGGCTGCCCATCTGTTCGCGACTTCCTAGTCTAGCCATGGGGCTTATAAAACGGTGTCCACATACATGGATGCCTTCACTAAACAGATGCGAGAATGAGGAATGTCCATGTCTCACACCAAGCACATTCAGCATCCCTTTGTGCCTCTTTCTGCTCTGTTTACTTTGCCTTTCAATTTCACTTAAATATATTTCCAAATTATTGTTGTATTTAGAACAAGATGGGGAAAGGAAGGGGTTCTAAAATCTGCGGGATTCCTATGCTGTGCTAGGTACTCACTGGGTGCTCTATGTCTGATATTAATATCTCATAAAATCATTGCCACAGGGTAGCCATGAGTTTCACCATTTTACTGATGAAGAATCTTTGAAATGAAGTCACTTGTTCAAATTAATACACTAGGAAATGGAGGCACTGGGATTGAACTCTAGTCTAATTGAAGGCATTTTACTCTGGGACTGATGATGAACAATGATTAGAATACCCTAACATACACACACACTCACACATAAGCACGCGCGCACACACACACCTCAAGAAACCAACCAACTGACCTTTTTCAGCCTTAACAGAGGACCGCTATTTTGAGTTTGAACTGAAGTGAGTTCTTTGATGCTAAAGGATGAGCTCCCTCTAGTGGCAGTGTGTGGTTTGGCGCAACGTCTGTTGCCTGGGGACACAGGTAAATACAGAAAGACATTTTCTTTTATGCAGCACTATTTTGTCTAAAGATACATTATTGAGACTTTCTTAATACAATGCAAAAATGAAATCCAAATCTGGGTTTACCTCTAGATGGAGGAATTGGATTTTCACTGAGCTCTGTGATTTCCTAAGAGCTCTCTCATCTCTGTCTCAAGGTCTTCACAGCATCCCTGAGAGACACTTGTCCTTTCCTTATAGTTGGGAGAGCTAGGAATCAGAGAGGTTAGGTGTCTTTTCCAAGGTTGCACAGCTGGTCAGGAAAGGAGCCATTCTAATCGGGGGTATCTACTTTCAGACCTTGTGCTCTTTTTTTTTTTTTTAATTATACTTTAAGTTCTAGGGTACATGTGCACAACGTGCAGGTTTGTTACATAGGTATACATGTGCCATTGGTTGGTTGGCACAGCCAGCCTACTGCCACCTTGGTGGTTTTACCTTTCACTTCATTCCCTAAAAATAGCAGCTTCTGTCGCGCCTATGCCACCTTCTCCATCTGGAGAATACAAACCACATATATGTTGGTTTCCTGCACCCATCAACTCGTCATTTACATTAGGTATTTCTCCTAATGCTATCCTTCCCCCAGCCCCCCACTCCCTGACGGGCCCTGGTATGTGATGTTCCCCACCCTGTGTCCAAGTGATCTCATTGTTCAACTCCCAACTATGAGTGACAACTTGCAGCATTTGGTTTTCTGTCCTTGCAATAGTTTGCTGAGAATGATGGTTTCCGGCTTCATCCATGTCCCTGCAAAGGACATGAACTCATCCTTTTTTATGGCTGCATAGTATTCCATGGTGTATATGTGCCACATTTTCTTAATCCAGTCTATCATTGATGGACATTTGGGTTGGTTCCAAGTCTTTGCTATTGTGAATAGTGCCGCAGTAAACATACATGTGCGTGTGTCTTTATCATAGAATGACTTATAATTCTTTGGGTATATACCCAGTAATAGGATCACTGGGTCAAATGGTATTTCTAATTCTAGATCCTTGAGGAATCGCCACACTCAGACCTTGTGCTCTTTCATCATGGAATCTTTCTATTCCAGAACTGGATGTGCATCACGGAGGGTTATCCATCAGGTGAAGGACAGGGAATCAAGATGATGATGTGGAGATTAAATGAGACAGATTAAATTATGACACATAGTTATAATTTCCTGCCATTTATTCCTCTTTCCTCTGGTCCATCCTTTTACTGCCTCAGAAATATTAAAGTAAAAACCACAAATTCCATTAGATCCTTGCTTGAAAACCACCGTGGCGCCCCATGACTCTCAGGATAAAATGGAAACTCTTAGACTTCGCATACAAAATCTTTCATGATCCGAACCCTCCTTACCTCTCCAGGCTTATGCACCTTAACCTACTGCCACCTTGGGAGATTTCACCTTTCTCTTCTTTCCCTAAAAATAGCTGCTCCTGTCCCACCTGTGCCACCTTCTCCATCTGGAGCAATTTTACTAACCTTCTCTTTCCAGGTGAAACAGCACCTCTCTCTGAAGAATTTTGAAACCCCACAGATCCTGCTGTATTTCCTCTTTGGTAATTCTGACACTTGATGCTCACCCCACATGGTTCTTAATGGTTCTTAGTTTATGAGCCGTGATTTTACTTTAAGCATTTCTCTCTCTCTCTCTCTTTTTCTTTCTCTTAGCTAGTCTAGCCATTGGGCTAGTTGTTCCTGGCTTAGTTCATCACTGGGTCTCCAATGCCTAACACCATTCCTGGCACACAAGGAGTTCACTATATGTTTGCTGAATGGCTTCAGGAAAGCTACAGAGGAACACCTCTGGGCATTGTGGATAGATTCGAAGCCAACTTGATATGTTAAATGGGGTTTAGGGCTACTTGATTGTAATGCAAATACATTGTAAGCCTGTATTCAAATGCCAATGACCATGGTTTTAAAATAAATGTAAAAAATAGTATCTTAAGAAAAACATGGTTGAAATTAAGAGCCATTTGGTTAAAACCTTAGGGTTTTTCTTCTCTCAACTCGTCAAAGTCATTCTCCTTCCAGCTTTGTTCCATTGCTGGTGAGGAGCTGCGTTCCTTTGGAGGAGAAGAGGTGCTCTGATTTTTAGAATTTTCAGCTTTTCTGCTCTGATTTCTCCCCATCTTTGTGGTTTTATCTACCTTTGGTCTTTGATGATGGTGGCGTACAGATGGGGTTTTGGTGTGGATGTCCTTTCTGTTTGTTAGTTTTCCTTCTAACAGTCAGGACCCTCAGCTGCAGGTCTGTTGGAGTGTTTTCAGAAACTCCTGAGCATCAGAAGGGAAGGAAGTTTGTGGCTTCTTGAATGACTCAGGTCTTAGAAGGTCTGGGTTTTGCAGCACAAATATGGATTAGTTGACCACAGCAAGATGGGTGCTTGAGGAGAGAGCTCTCAATGGCCCTTCTCGATGGACTACCCTGGACCATGTCACTTGTGCCTCTAGGAATCCATGAAGAGCTGACCCAGCTGGTCCCTAGTTGAACCTTCTTGAGTTAAATTTTGAATTATCTTAATCATCATGTAGAAAATCTCCTGACTTGTGTCGTTGATTCCCTGAAGCTCTTCTACAGCATCCCCGACCAATGAGCTTTTAGCACCTGCTCAAACGTAATGGGCTCACTCCTCTGGAAATACCTCATCAGTTGTTATGGCAAAGACTTTCCTTAAATATTGATCTAAACTTGCCCTGTTTAACATCCCACCTACTGGTTAGGTGTGGGAGGCATAAAACCTTCTTTTTTCCCCTACT
This sequence comes from Theropithecus gelada, assembly GCF_003255815.1. Lineage (NCBI taxonomy): Eukaryota > Metazoa > Chordata > Mammalia > Primates > Cercopithecidae > Theropithecus > Theropithecus gelada. The sequence continues at coordinate 35,126,518 of NC_037683.1, read as the reverse complement.
AAAAATATTTTCCTCATTGCCAACTTTTGAACCCCTTTTGCTCATAGAAATAGCTAATAGCTTCCCCTGAGCAATATCTGAGCAGGCTTGGAGGTCTGACTGCCTGGTGGGCAGCACGCAGCTGTCATGGCAAGTGTGAAATGAGATATATCCAGCCACACACCAACATGAAAGCATCCGTAGCTTCCTCTGTTGAGAGATGGCCAAGGCTGGAAAAAAGTATTTATTACAAATGATGATAACAGGGATTAAAAACCACCCATGCTCCCTCAATCAAAAAATCAATGATTTTATTTTCTGTGTATGCTGCCAATTGTCCATCCATATGCAGAGCTGACTGATAAGCTGGGTATTTCCTGTGTTTTTCTCTGCTGAAAGTATCCTCTGTTTCATGTCATTGAAAAGCCACCTGTATTATTTTAATGGCTATAGAACAGTCATTTGAGTGGAGGCACAGTGATTTGCTCCACCACTCCCTCACATTGGACAGGTAGGTGGTTTCCAGGTTTTTGGCTATTGTGGATATAGTACGACTGAGTGCTACCCCTTTCTGTTCCCAGCTTCCTGCCAGGGACCCTGGACTGGCCCTGAGTCTGTCGTGTCTGAGGATAATAGTCTACTGGGCTTTGATGTAATCTCATGGGTCTGAAGGAGTCTGGCTACCCTTGACCTGTGACTTACAGCGCTTTAGGAAGCCTTGGCTCCTCCATGGCCAGACAGTACCCACCATGTGGCTTTACCTTATACCTGGGCTTTTTCTCTGGTTTCCAATTCCCTCTCTGGGGGCCTGGCACAGCCCCCTGTGGTCAGACCACATTCTTCTGTGGTAGGTGCTACAGTGGCCACCCAGAACTCTCTTCATAATTGAAGGACATGGTTCCCCAGCTGCTGGTGGTGTTGCCTACAGGTAGCTCTATAGGGATTGCCTTTGTGGAAGACAGCCACCTCACCCAGGCCACGTGCCCTTTTCTGGGTCACCACCATGACTGATGGGAGGTTTTGGGACTAAACCTGGCTCTTGAACCTGGAACAACTCTGAATGGCCATAGTAGTTTCAGAGTCCACTGTAAGCTTGGCTGAGACCTCCATCAAGGCTGCAGCCCAACTTCTCCCTCTGCCCAATCCTGCTTTCTTCCTTCCCCTCTCTTTGTAGGCATTGATCCAGAGAACACACTTGAGTGAACCTCCTGCACTCTAATCACCATCTCAGAGTGCTTCCTGTTGGGGTAAGTCCAACCTGTGACCCCTTCCTGGTCTCTGCTCCCTGGGCTCTACTCTCCCCTACAGCAGCTAGCTGTTGCCTAGGAGGCTCATACGTGAGGGATGCCCCTTCCCTGGGCCACTGCCTGGGAGGCTGATGCAAGTGGGATGTCCCCCTTTCCTGGGCCACCACTCATGCAGCACCCCTGAGCTGCAACATTGTACTCAGCTACAGTCAGAGCTTTACTGCCCCCTGGCTAAGTCAGTTTCCAGCTCTTCCTCTGTGATTGTTTTCAAGTCTTCTCTTCCTTAAACCTCTACAATCAGAGTTACTGACTTTTGGTGACTAGGTCATGAGACTATCCAGAAGAGCATATTCCTTCCTCCTCCCCCACCTATCCCTTCCTCTCCTCCCCACTATCACTACTTAGTGGCCTTCCATTGTCCATCTCTGCTTAGACTGTGGCCACGTTCTGTTAACTGTCCTCCCTGTCTGTTCTTGTCTCTCTGCTGTCCTCCTCTATGCTGCAGTCAAAGAAGCCATTCCAAGGCTCACATTTGCTCATGTCATTCCCTTGCTGATCACACTACAATGACTCCTTGTGATTTATAAGGCAAAGCCTAGACTCAGCAGAACACGGAAGGCCCTCTATGGTCTGAGCCCAACTATCTCTGTGTCTCCTGTAACCCTGGACTTTCCTCCATTTCCTGAATACTAAAAACTCTTGCAAGCTTCCAGGAGTTTGCTCAGGCTGTTCCCACTGCCCGGAATGCTGTTTTCAACTTTCTTCACCTCGTTAACTTGCTGCTTCTTCCAGATTCAGCTCAATTGTCAGCCTTTCTAGGAATCTTTTTTTCTAAACCTCCAAGGGAGGGCTAACGGCCCTGCCTTAGTTGGTCCCATGACCCCCCATGCTTACTGCTTACCTTTAGTGTGGTTGTTTTTTTTTTTTTGCTTTTTTATGAGACAGAGTCTCACTCTGTCATCCAGGCTAGAATGTGATGAGGGGTTCATAGCTTCTTGCAGCCTAGATCTCCCGGACTCAAGCCATCTTCCTACCTAAGCCTCCCAACTAGCTGGAACTACTACAGATGCATGCCACCGTGCCTGGCAAATTTTTATTTTTTTTGCAGAGACAGGGTATCACTATGTTGCTCAGTCTGAGGTCTCAAATTCCTGGTTTCAAGTGATCTTCCCACCTTAGCCTCCCGAAGTGCTGGGATTTTAGGCGTAAGTCACCATGCCCAGCCTTACCTTTAGTATTAAAACATGCCTTCACTTCTGTGTCTTTCTGTGTATAGTGAGTTTTTTGAAGACATTGAGCAAGTCTTATTCATACCTGCATTTCTAATACCTGATGTACCTGGCACTGAGTAGATGTCTCTACAGGACCCAGCCTGAGGCTCTTAATTTGTCTTGTTGCATTGGTTTGCAAAGCATTATATCAATTTAAATTGTTATAAGCAATGTGCAAATGAACCAATTTCATGATAACCTCACCAAGGCTGAGTATTGTTAGTCTAAATTTGACTGTAAAATTTAGTAAATTGACTAAATTTACTAATTTGACTGTAAATTTGACTGTAAAATTTGACTGTAAATTTGACTGTAAAATGATGGCTGTAAAATGCTCTACATTGCTTTGATTGCATTTTCATAGATATTGGGATTAAACATTTTCCCATGTGACTTGCTGACTAATTGCATCTCTTCTTGTATGGATTACATATTCCTGCCCTTACCTTTGCATTATAACCTACAGCCTCATGTCAGTTTCTTGACTTATAAATATCAACACTGAAGTAGACTCCTTCAGAGTTGGCTTGAATATGGCTGTGTGATTTTAGAAAATAGTTACATCCCTCTGTGGGCTTCAGTTTCCTTTCTTTAAAATGATAGGTTATTTTACTTAGCTCCTGGCTGGAATCACTTGGTAGCTTTTAAAAAAAACACAGACTCCTGGGCTTACCTCTACTGATTTGGTCTCTCTGTGATTTTTCTAAGGCCCCTAGGTGACTCTGGTGTGGCCACTTCAGCCAGGTTCATAGCCTGACTTTGGGAGTCAGTGGGCCTCCCAGCTCTGTGGTCTGTGTAGTTCTGTGTGACCTGGGTATGTGGCAGCTGCAGAAAAAGAAGAAAGGAGGAATCTGTTGCTGTGTTCTAAGACCCAAGGCCCCATGTGGAATGAAGAGCATTCTTATTCTGTGTGGCTCCAGAGGGAGACCAGCATGTAAAGGTGGCTTTTGGCTCTGCAAATTTGGAAACTCGCCAAAGACTCACATGACTCAACACAGAGGCAGGAAGCCTTGGGGGCTATGGGGAGAGTCTGTGTAGTGATGCACAGAAAGCACTTGGCCCTCGTGCTCCCGCAGAGCAAACCCTTTGTAAATGAATGCAGTGTTCACACACTCAAGCCTGGCAGATGGGTGTCTTAGCCTCGCTCTCTGCTAGCCGTGTGACTTCAGGCAAGTCTTGGTTATTTCATCTGCAAAATGGGGATAATAGTAGTTCCTGTCTCACTGACTTATTTGTTCTTAATTACAGCTTTATTTACATATTTTAAAATTTATTTTATTTATTGTTTGAGACAGGGTCTCACTCTGTCGCCCAGGCTGGAATGCAGTGGTACAATCACAGCTCACTATAACCTTGAACTTCTGGCCTTCAGCGGTCCTCCACCCTCGGCCTTCCAAAGTGTTGGGATTACAGGCATGAGCCACCACACCTGGCCCTAACAGCTTTCCTGAGATATAATTCACATACCATATAATTCACCCATTTAAAGTGTACAATTCAGTGGTTTTTAGTGTGTTCACAGAATTGTTCCACCACATCACAGACTTATTTTGAAGGTAAAACGAGACCATGCAGGAGAAACATTTAGCACAGTGTCAGAGGCATAGTGTGAGTAATGAATGCCAGATATTATTGTCCTTGATAGATTCCTTATCCTTGGTGAGGTTTGAGAGTTTTTGGAGTGACAATTCCATAGGGCTATTGCAGGGGAGACTTGGATATCAGGAGAGAGGAATAGGGTCCAACTGAGCGAGCTCCCAGGTCTCTTCTACCTTGTGGAGCAGCACATCTACAACAATAATTATTAATGTACACATGTGTGCAAATCATGTAAAATTCCTTAATCCTCACATTAGCTCTGGGAGCTTAGTTTTTATCCTCATTTGTCCCCATTCCTCAAAGGTGAAAACTGAGGCTTACAGAGGCTGTGGCTTTTCCAAGATCAAAATTCCATGATTTCTTTATATAGTACAGATAAATACATCTATTTGCCACCTACTTTTGCTTGGTTCTGGACATCATTTAAGTTGCAAGTTTTCAGAAAGGATAAGACCCAAGTGGAAAAAATCCAAGAAGTACAGAAATTGACTTTCTGTTTATCTAATGAATGGTAGCCAGCAGTTCCTCTCTTTCTGCACTTTCTCCTTTCTTACTTCTCCTTTGAATTTTCTGTTGTATGCTACAGGTCAAGGAAACATAGCAGACAAGGACAACAGGCAAGAGGGGGCTGTTTAATGAGGGTATGATGGGTCTGGAAAAGTCAGGAGGCAGCATTCCAAACCCACTGTGTGCTTGGACCCTACAGTGTGCATTTGGTTTAAAATCCCAGGGCAAAATTGTATGGTATGTGAATTATATCTTGAGGGAGTCCCTGCCCACCCAGTTTTCCCCAAGTGGGTTTGAGTCAGTCCCAGCCCATCCTGGGCTATTTTCCTTTTTCTCAACTTCCAACTGAATGTACTGATGCCACTCTACAGGTGCCCCTTTGTTCCTGTCCCATCCCCATTCCCATGGAGACTGGGAGGGGGCATACACTACAGGTACCTTTCTTCTTCCCAGGGAAGGAGACTCGGTTTCATTGGCCTCCTTGTTAAAGAAGGAAAGACAGATGCAGCCCTGGCTGCTTGGAACTTCTACTGTGACCTAGACGTGCCCCTGCCTCATGCCTCCCCATGTATTAGGATGCTCTCTTTAGACAGTTTTTACTATTCCTGAGTCTCAACAAAACTCGATGAGTCCTAGCCCGTATAATTGGTCTGTCTCTGTTCCCTCTTCTAACTTCCTGTTCCAGTGGTGCCTTGTTTGTGAGGCTGGCTTCCTGTGCCCCAGCTCCAGTCTCTTTGGTCAGAGCCCCAAATGCTAACTGTGACCCCTCTCCTGGCTGAGCACTGTCTATTTTTGTTTATGATTAAATCCCCAGGATCTAGCTTTATGCCTGGCACACAGTAGGAGCTAAATATTTATAGAACAAATAAATTATAAGCATTCAAGGGAAATGAGTATTGCAGGAATGGGTGGCAATCAGTTATTTGTTTTCAAGTCAGGATGATTTTAAGAGTTTTTATTGTTTGTTTTTACCCAAAGCTAACCTGCTAAAGAAACATATGACTGATTTTCTTAGATTTTAAAAGGTGCCAGAGGACTTAATTTGACATACTGAAACTCTTCAAATTTCTGAACGTTACCCCGGATGCTCTTGCTATATCATCCCACATCCTGTTCGAATTTCTGCTGTTTAGATTTGATGTGTCTTCCCATCCCACGTGGGGATAAACGGCTTTTTAACAATTCTGTAATAAAATGACTTCAGCCATCTCTGCTATTTAAAACTTGTATCTATCCAGATATTTATTTATAAGCACATCCCCTTATATGGTTTGAAGGGATTCAGATACTCTTTGGAGGTATTTCAAATCTAAGACTTCACTTTTCAAAAATCAAATTTTGTGGTTGTTTCTCCATGGGGAGACCAACCACTTTAGTAATAAAATAAAGGGGAATAACAATGGCCAGGCATACATGGAATGTGAGGCCTGCTTGATAAGGCGCCAGGGGGTGTGGAAGTGTTCCTCCAGGTTTCCCTTGCTGCTGCTTGTTCTTGGCCCATCAGGTGGAAAACCCCAGAGGCCCCATTCCAGAAAATTGGCTCATTCTCCAGAGCACCTTCACTTGCCACAGTGGAGTTGCATCTGTTTGCTCTGGATCTTAACACATTCATTCCCTGGCCTCTGTTACAGATTGAACTGTGTTTCCTCCCCCACCAAATTCACATGTTGAAGCCCAGCCTCCCAAGGTGACTATATTTGGAGATAGGGCTTTTGTGGAGGTAAAGTTAAATGAGGTCACAAGATTGGGGCTCTAACACAGTAGGACTGTTGTCCTTATAAAAAGGACACATCAGCGTACTCTCTCCACACACGAAGAGAGGAAAGGCCATGCCAGGACACAGAAAGAAGACAGCTGTCCTTCTCTTCACCAGGAAGACAGACTTTGCTGGACAGTGAATTTGCCGGTACCTTGATCATGAACTTCTAGCCTCCAGGACGTGAGAAAATCAGTGGCTGCTGTACAAGGCAGGCTGGTGTTCTATTATGGTAGCCCAAGTACACTAACATAGGCTCCAAATGGGTTTTCTTTTTCTATTCCTTTTTCTCCCCAGGGACAGTATATTCGTTTCTTAGGGCTGCCATAAGAAATCACTACACACTTGGTGGCTGAAAACAGCAGATGTTTATTCTTTCAGAGTTCCAGAGGCTAGAAGTCCAAAATCAAGATGTCAAAAGGGTCGCACTCCATCCAAAGCCTCTAGCAAGAACACCTCCTTGCCTCTTCCCACTTCTGGTGGCTCCAGGTATTCCTTGCCTTGTGACAGCACCACTTCGAGTTGTGCCTCTGTCATCACGTGGCCTTCTCCTCTCTCTGTGACTTTTTCTGTCACTTATAAGAACACTTCTCATTGGATTTAGGGCCCACCCAGATAATCTAGATGAGTTCATATCAAGATCTTTAGTTACATCTGCAAAGATCCTTTTTCCAAATAAGGTCATACTTACCCACTAAGGAGCTTAGGATGGGGATGTGTGTTTTAGGGTCCTACCAATCAACCCCCTAGATAGGCTATTTTATGTAACACAAGTGATGACCAACATGTGTACATTGTTTGATAATTGTGCCCTTTCCCCAAGCATGAGTTCATATGATCTAGACAAATGCTGGGAGTGATAGCTCTTATTATCTCCATTCTACAGAGGAGGAAAGGGAGTTAAGTGACTTGGTCAAGTCCACACAGTGAACAAATTATGTGGCTACATTTTAATCCAAGGTTTCCCATCTCCAAATTCCATGTTCTTCTTACTCTGCTGTAGGGGCTCTCAATGTACATTGATGAAATGAAGATGATGGTGTTAAGAAGAGTAGCTATGAGCCTATATTAAATGCTTACTCTGGGCCTGGCCCTGTGCCAAGAGTTGTATTTGTGCTATTTCACTTAATCCTCACCTCAACTCTAAAAGGTAGATGCTATTATAATATCCATTTTATATGTATAGAAACTGAGGCACAGAGAGTTGAAGTTAGTTGTCTAAGGTCCCCAGATGACAAATAGCAGAGGAAGGATTTGAACACACATCTTTTGTAATCCAAAGCACAAAGTCTTAATCCACATTAGCTGCTTCCTTGAAAGAATAATGTAGTACCTTGACATTTGCAAATACCTGTGGAATTAAAATCCAAATAGCATACACATTAATGGTCCAGGCTTTGGAGTCAAGACTGCCTTTTGGGTCCAGAGAGGACATGCAACAGAAAGAGCATGGATTCTGGAGCCAGCCTGTGTCTAGGTTTGAATACTTGTTCTACCAATTCCTTTCTATGTGACACTGAGCAAGGCTATTTTCTTCAGTTAACCAGGAGTGATAATCATAGTACCTACTTCATAGGGTGGTTCTGTGGATTTAGTGAGTTTACGTTAGTATTTGCAAAGCTTTTAGAACAATGTCTGGCACATGGTAATGGCTATATAAGTGCGCAATTTAAAAAATAAACACAAAAATGTTCTTAGATTCTCAAGATAAGAGTTAGACATACCTTAGGTAACTTGTGTGAACGTTAAATGCAAACACCCCCAACATAATGCCTGATTCAATGTTGTGGACAATAAACAGCTATGGTAATTATTGTATATGGGGAGTCAAAGGGTACCTTGATCTCCTTCCCAGCCCTTTGGAAAGAACATTACAGCTCCAGACACCAAGAGTGGAGGCCCTCAACTTCGCACCCCACTTGGCACAGACAGGCAGCGTTGTCTTGGGTGATTTTAAAGGAAACAATTTTGCCTTTCTTTAAATCCAGAGTTGCCAATTTTGCATCTATCAATGTTCTTGTACAGGAGTGTAGTTTACTGGCATGAAACAACTATCTTCACACTTAAAAACAGGGGTGAGTGGTTGGTAGCTACAATCATACCCCAGTCTTCCTGGAGTATTAGCCTAGAAGCCTCATGACTGACGATTAAGAGTTTCTGGTAGAGTAGGGAAGCAAAAGTGACATTTAGTGGCAGCAGTCTAGGCTTCCTGGGGAAGGGTCTTCAGAGAAAAGTTACTTTTCAAAGACTGTATCATGTCAGGAAGAAAGAAAAGTGGATCTTAGGCTGGGATGAGTGGATCTTCTATTCCACCTTTCTCTACTTTGTTTTTTCCTCTTTTACTTTCCCATATCTTAACCTGGATCATCAACCAGCTACTAGCAGGTCTTATGCAGATTATATGAAATGATACCACCTAAAATTTGTATAGGTCTACAATTTATAGACCCTTTCAACTTACCTACTTTCATTTAATTCTCATAATGACTCAACATGATTCCTATTTTACAGATGAGAGAAATTGAGGACCAGAGAATTTAAGTCCCAGCACATATAGGTAGGTAGCTGGAGAATCAGGATCACAGCTCAGATTTCTTAAATCCAGGTTTTGTATAGTGCCTTGGCAGTGCTAGAAGGAGACAAAACCGGAGAGATATAACCTTCTCTCTTCTTTGGAAATTGTTCCTTCTCTTCCTGTCAAGTCTCCCTTCCTGCAGCCACAGAAGACCTGAAGGAGTATGGCACCTGAGCTAGCTCTCTTCAACCAGATTTTCTCTAAACCCCTCCCCACAAATGCTAAGCAACTGTTGCCCAAAGGCTTCTGCAGAGGACACTGTGTCTGAGATGATTCCCTGGGGTGAGTTTGTACTTTATGCATCCCTGGAATCCTAGATATGGAATGGAGCCCCCCACCTCACCTCCAGAGGAGTAAAGCTATGCCCTGTTACCTTTCAGCTGTGCACCGACCGCTCTCCCACCAAAAGGCTCTCAGCTTTGCGAGGGCAAGACTGGGCACTGGTGAGGTACTTAGTGGATGGATGTTTCCCAAAGTTGACTTGTATTGTGGATTATTTCCAGTTCTGACCTGTTTACTTTTCTGGATTGAAGGAGTAGGACTGCCTTCAAGGGGATGCAATCTGTGTCATTGCATGGGGCTCTGCCCTTAGAAAGTCCCTGAGCGTGGCTTCATGCTCTGTTGTTACTTTCTTGACAACAGAGAAATTCTTAAAAATCTTTGAATAAGGGGCCTTGCAAATCATGTAGTTGTCCCTGGGAAGGAGGCTTGTCTATCTTCAGGTCTTCCAACCAAAAGCCCCATGAGCTCCAAAGGCCTGACTTGTCCTTTGAGTGGTGTACATTTAAACAGATGTATAGAAGTTAGCAGTTTTTATTTGGTCAATCTTTTCTTTATCATTTATGTCCCTGGTCCTATGATTAGGAAGTTTTCTTCTGCCTCTCCAAGATGGTATATCTGCCTTTTTTTTTTCTTTTTTAAATATTTTATTTTAAGTCCTGGGATCCACATGCAGGATGTGCACGTTTGTTACATATGTAAATATGTGCCATGGTGGTTTGCTGCACCTATCAAGGCGTCACCTAGGTATTAAGCCCATCATCCATTAACTATTTATTCTGATGCTCTTCCCCACCACCCCTGTGCCCTCCCAACAGGCCCAAGTGTGTGTTGTTCCCTTCCCTGTGTCCATGTGTTCTCATTGTTCAGCTCCCACTTATAAGTGAGAACATGCCATGTTTGGTTTTCTGTTCCTGTGTTAGTTTGCTGAGGATGATGGCTTCCAGCTTCAAACATGTCCCTGCAAAGGATGTGATTTTTGGCTGGGTGCAGTGTTTCATTCCTGTAATCCCAGCACTTTGGGAGGCTGAGACGGGTAGATTGCCTGAAGTCAGGAGTTTGAGACAAGTCTGGCCAACACGGTGAAACCCCATCTCTACTAAAAATACAAAAAAATTAGCCAGGCATGGTGGCTTGCGCCTATAACGCCAGCTACTCGGGAAGCTGAGGCAGGGGAATTGCTTGCACCAGGGAGGTGGAGGTTGCAGTGAGCTGAGATCACACCACTGCACTCCAGCCTGAGCGACAGAGCGAGACTACTCTGTCTCAAAAAAAAAAAAAAAAAAAAGGATTTTTTCCTTTTTATGGATGCGTAGTATTCCATGGTGTATATGTACCTTATTTTCCTTATTCAGTCTATCACTGATGGGCATTTCAGTTCATTACATGTCTTTGTTATTGTGAATAGTGCTGCAATGAACATACATGTGCATGTATCTTTATAATAGAATGATTTATATTCCTTTGGGTATATACCCAGTAATGGGATTGCTGGGTCAAATGGTATTTCTGGTTCTAGGTATTTGAGGAATTGCCATAGTGTCTTCCACAATGGTTGAACTAGTTTACATTCTTACCAACAGGGTAAAAGTGTTCGTATTTCTCCACAGCCCCAGCAGCATCTGTTGTTCCTTGACTTTTTAATAATCGCCATTCTGACTGGTGTGAGATGGTATCTCACTGTGGTTTTGATTTACATTTCTCTGATGATCAGTGATGTTGAGCATTTTTTCATATGTTTGTTGGCCACATAAACATCTTCTTTTGAGAAATGTCTGTTCATGTCCTTTGCCCACATTTTGATGGGTTGTTTTTATTCTTGTAAATTTGTTTAAGTTTCTTGTACATTATGAATATTAGACTTTTGTCAGATAGATAGATTGCAAAAATTATCTCCCATTCTATAGGTTGTCTGTTCACTCTGATGATAGTTTCTTTTACTGTGCACAAGCTCTTTAATTGTCCCATTTGTCAATTTTTGCTTTTGTTGCAATTGCTTTTGATGTTTTCGTCAAGAAATCTTTGCCTGTGCCTATGTCCTAAATGGTATTGCCTAGATTTTCTTCTAGGATTTTTATAGTTTTGAGTTTTACATTTAAGTCATTAATACATCTTGAGTTAATTTTTGTATAAGGCGTAAAGGCGTAAGGAAGGGGTCCAGTTTCAATTTTTCTGGATATGGCCATTCAGTTCTTTCAGCACCATTTATTAAATGGGGAATCCCTTCCCTATTGCTTGTTTTTGTCAAATTTGCTGAAGATCAGATGGTTGTAGATGTGCAGTCTTATTTCTGAGAACTCTATTCTGTTTCATTGGTCTATGTGTCTATTTTTGTACCAGTACCATGCTGTTTTGGTTACTGTAGCCTTGTTGTATAGTTTGATGTCAGATAGCATGATGCCTCCAGCTTTTTTCTTTTTGCTTAGAATTGTCTTAGCTATATGGGCTCTTTTTTTGGTTCCATATGAATTTTAAAGTAGTTTTTTCCCGAATTCTTTGAAGAATGTCAACGGCAGTTTAATGGGAATAGCATTGAATCTATAAATTACTTTGGGTTGTATGGCCATTTTCAAGTTATTGATTCTTCCTATTCATGAGCATGAAATGTTTTTCCAATTGTGTTCTCTCTGATTTCCTTGAACAGTGGTTTCAAGACGCAATAAAAAGTGATAAAGAGGATATCACCATTGACCTCACAGAAACACATACAATCATCAGAGAATACTATAAATACCTATATGCAAATAAACTAGAACATCTAGAAGAAATGGATAAATTCCTGGACATATACCCCCATAAGACTGAACCAAGAAGAAGGTCTTTCACTTTCCTTGTTGTGAAGTGAAGAGGTCCTTCACTTCCCTTGTTAGCTGTGTTCCTGGGTATTTTATTCTCTTTGTAGCAATTGTGAATGAGAGTTCATTCATGATTTGGCTGTCTGCTTGTGTATTGTTGGTGTATAGGTTGGTGTATTGTTGGTGATTTTCACACATTGATTTTGTTTCCTGAGACTTTGCTGAAGTTGCTTATCGGCTCAAGAAGCTTTTGGGCTGAGACAATGGGGTTTTCTAGATATAAGATCATGTCATCTGTAAACAGAGACAGTTTGACTTCCTCTCTTCCTATTTGAATACCTTTTATTTCTTTTTCTTCCCTGAGATGTCCTGGCCAGAACTTCTAATACTATGTTGAATAGGAGTGGTGAGAGAGGGCATCCTTGTCTTGTGCCAGTTTTCGAGGGGAATGCGTCTAGCTTTTGCCCATTCAGTATGATCTTGGCTGTGGGTTTGTCATAAATGGCTATTACTTTGAGGTATGTTTCATCAATACCTAGTTTATTGAGAGTTTTTAACATGAAGTGATGTTGAATTTTATCAAAGGCCTTTTCTGCCTCTCTTGAGATAATTATGTGGGTTCTGTCTTTAGTTCTGTTTATGTGATGGATTACGTTTATGGATTTGTGTATGTTGAACCAGCCTTGCATCCTGGGGATGAAGTTGACTTGATTGTGGTGGATAAGCTTTTTGATGTGGTGCTGGATTTGGTTTGCCAGTATTTTATTGAGGATTTTTGTATCAATGTTCATCAAGAATATTGGCCTGAAGTTTCCTTTCTTTGTTGTATCTTTGCCAGGTTTTGGTATCGGGATTATGCTGGCCTCATAAAATGAGTTAGTGAGGAGTCCCTTCATTTCAATTGTTTGGAACAGTTTCAGAAGAAATGGTACTAGCTCCTCTTTGTACCTCTGGTAGAATTCAGTTTTAAATCTGTCTGGTCCTGGGCTTTTTTTTGGTTGGTAGGCTATAAATTACTGCCTCAAATCAGAGCTTGTTACTGGTCTATTCAGGGATTCAACTTCTTCTTGGTTCAGTCTTAGGGGGGTATATGTCCAGGAATTTATCCATTTCTTCTAGATGTTCTAGTTTATTTGCATATAGGTATTTATAGTATTCTCTGATGATTGTATGTGTTTCTGTGAGGTCAGTGGTGATATCCCCTTTATCACTTTTTATTGTATCTTTTTGATTCTTCTCTCTTTTATTAGTCTAACTAGTGGTCTTCTTCTCTCTTTTATTAGTCTAACTAATGATCTATTTTATTAATTTTTTCAAAAATCCAGCTCCTGGATTCACTGAATTGTTTTGAAGATTTTCTGTATGTGTGTGTGTGTGTGCACGTGTGCGTGTGTGTCTCTGTCTCCTTCAGTTCTGCTCTGATCTTGGTTATTTCTTGCCTTCTGCTGGCTTTGAGGTTTGTTTGTTTGCTCTTGGTTCTCTGTTTCTTTTAGTTGTGATGTTAGGGTGCTGATATGAGTTATTTCTAGCTTTCTCATATGGACATTTAGTGCTATAAATTTCTCTCTTAACATTGCTTTAGCTGCATCCCAGAGATTCTGGTACATTGTCTTTGTTCTCATTGGTTTCAAGGAGCTTTTTGATTTCTGCCTCAATTTCATTATTTACTGGGGAGTCATTCAGGAGCAGATTGTTCAATTTCCATGTAGCTGTGCAGTTTTGAGTGAATTTCTTAATCTTGATTTCTAATTTAATTGCACTGTGGTCTGAGAGACTGTTACGATTTCAGTTGTTTTGCATTTGCTGAGGAGTGTTTTACTTTCAATTATGTGATCGATTTTAGACTAAGTGTCATGTAGAGCTGAGAAGAATGTATATTCTGTTGTTTTTTGGGGGGAGAGTTCTGTGGATATCTATCAGGTCTGCTTGATCCAGAGCTGAGTTCAAGTCCTGAATATCTTTGTTAATTTTCTGTGTCAGTGATCTGTCTAATATTGACAGTGGGGTGTTGAAGTCTCTCACTATTATTGTGTGAGGGTCTAAGTCACTTTGTAGGACTCAGATAACTTGTTTTATGAATCTGGGTGCTCCTGTATTGGGTGCATATACATTTAGGATTGTTAGCTCTTCTTATTGAATTGAACTCTTTACCAATATGTAATACCCTTTGTCTTTCTAGATCTTTGTTAGTTTTAAAGTCTATTTAAGCCAAAATTAAGGATTGCAACTTCTGCTTTTTTCGGCTTTCCATTTGCTTGGTAAATTTTCCTCCATCACTTTATTTTGAGCCTAGTCTTTGCACGTGAAGTAGGTCTGTGAAATACAGCACACCAATGGGTCTTGGCTCTTTATCCAGCTTGCCATTCTGCATCTTTTAATTGGGGCATTTAGTCCATTTACATTTAAGATTATTATTGTTATGTGTGAATTTGATATTGTCATCATAATGCCAGCTGGTTATTTTTCAGACTTGTTGATGTAGTTGCTTCATGGTGTCATTGGTCTTTGTACTTTAGTGTGTTTTTGCAATGGCTGGTAATGGTTTTTCCTTTCCATATTTAGTGCTTCCTTCAGGAGCTCTTGTAAGGCAGGCCTGGTGGTGATGAATTCCCTCAGCATTTGCTTTTCTGAAAATGATTTTATTTCTCCTTTGTTTATGAAGCTTAGTTTGGCCAGATTCAAAATTCTAGGCTGGAAATTCTTTTCTTTAAGAATGTTGAATGTTAACCCCCAATCTCTTCTGGCTTGTAGGGTTTCTGCTAAGAGGCCTGCTGTTAGTCTGACGGGTTTCCCTTTGTAGGTGACCTGGCCTTTCTCTCTGACTGCCCTTAACATTTTTTCCTTCATTTCAACCTTGGAGAATCTGATGATTTTGTGTCTTGGGGTTCATGTTCTCATGGAGTATCTTACTGGGGTTCTCTGGATTTCCTGAATTTGAATGTTGGCCTGTCTTGCTAAGTTGGGGAAGTTCTCCTGGATATCCTGAAGTATGTTTTCCAACTTGGTTCCGTTTTCCCCGTCTCTTTCAGGTACCCCAGTCAGTCATAGGTTTGGTCTTTTTACATAATCCCATAGTTCTTGGGGTTTTTTTTTTTCATTCCTTTTTATTCTTTTTTCTCTATTTTTATCTGCCTGTCTTATTTCAGCAAGATAGTCTTCAAGCTCTGAAATTCTTTCCTCCATTTGGTCTATTCAGCTATTGATACTTGTGGTTGCATTGTGAAGTTCTCATGTTGTGTTTTTCAGCTCCATCAGGTCATTTATATTCTTCTCTAAACTGGTTATTCTGGTTAACAGCTCCTGTACTGTTTTATGATGGTTCTTAGCTTCTTTGCATTGGGTTAGAACATGCTCCTTTAGCTCATTACTACCCACCTTCTGAAGCATACTTCTGTCAGTTCATTTATCTCAGCCTCAGCCCAGTTCTGTGCAATTGCTGGAGAGGTGTTGTCATCATTTGGAAGGGAAGAAGCACTCTGACTTCTGAGTTTTCAGAATTTTTTTGTTGATTCTTTCTTATCCTCATGAGTTTATCTACCTTTGATCTTTGAGTCTGCTGACCTTTGGATGGGGTTTTTATGGAGACTTTTTTGTTAATGTTGTTGTTGTTGTTGCTCTCCATTTGTTTTTCTTTTAACAGTAAGGCCTCTCTTCCATAGGGCTGCTGTGGTTTGCTGGGGGTCCACTCCAGACCCTATTTACTTGAGTCCCTCCTGTCCCTTGAGGTATCATCAGTGGAGGCTGCAGAACAGCAAAGATGGCTGGCTGTTCCTTCCTCTGGGAGCTCTGTCCCAGAGGGCACCGACCCGATGTCAGTAGGAATGCTCCTGTATAAGCTATCTGGTGACCTGTGTTGTGGGGTCTCACTCAATCAGGAGGCACAGGATCAGGGACCTGCATAATGAAGCACTCTGGCTGCCCCTTGGTGGAGGTGGTGTGCTGCACTGGGGAGAATCCCACTTGTCCAGACTGCCCGATACCTCAGAGCCAGCAGGGGGAAAGACTAAGTCTGCTCATCCACAGAGACTGCAGCCTCTCCTCCCTCCAGGGGCTCCATTCCGGTGAGATCAGAGTTCTGTCCATAAACCCCTGGCTGGAGTTGCTGAAATTCCCACAGGGAGGCCCCACCTGGTGAGGAGGAATGGGTCCGGGTCTGGTCTAAAGAGGCAGTCTGGCTACAATCTGCCACAGCCACTGTGCTGCACTGTGGGGAGTTCCTCCTGGGTCCAAACTACCCAGTTTCCTTGGCACCAGCAGGGAAAAATGGCATACTGGAGCTGCAGAGATGGCTGCCACTCCTCTCCTAGGGAGCTGTCATCTTAGGCAGTAAGCAGCCACAGTGATGGTGGCTGCCCCTCCCCCTGGGAACTCTTAGTCTTAGGCAGTCTCGGGCAGTCTCCAGTCAGGTGGCCACAGAGAATCTGCACATGAGGGGTAAGTGGTACCAATGAGCCTAGAGAGGTAAGTGAGGATGTGCAAAGCAAAGATTAGGATTTTGATCTTGGTCCTTAGAACAAGAAGTCATTGATGCCATTAAAGGACTCTTAGTTTCATGTTGTTAAAACCAGTCTGTTCGAATTATGAAGAGTAGATTGGATGGGACAAGGAGTGCATCCAGGTAGGAGGCTGTGCCAGTGCCCAGGCAAGAGCTAGTGGAGGTTCAGACTTGGTGGTGCACCAGTGGAAAAATCTGAGGGTTATTAAGAAAGAAAGCAATGAGACTTGGTGATAGATGTTATGGGGGGTTGTGAAGACTGATAATACTCCTTACCTTTTAGGGAAGTAAGGATGGAGTGAGAAAACCCAAGAACAATGCCTGCATAGAGTAGGCACTCAATAAATATTAGTTTCCTTCCTCATCCTTGAACCTGGGTTTCTGAGGTTCTATCAGCCCTTGAACACTGTATTGGAGATGTCAGCCTACAGCTTCAGCTTCCCAAAGGGTTTAAGGGAATCACCTCCCATCTTTCTAGATTCCATACTTTTGCTGCTATTGCCTACCTTGTGGCAGTTAGTGGGTAGCCATTCCTTATATAGAAATTACTGTCAACCAAGGTCCTCAGGTCTGTGTCTTTATGCTGCCAAAGCCCACCTCTGCCACCATGCACTTTTCCAAACCATAGGCCACAGATGAGGAGAAACTGTGCAGATAGGTTAGTCCTCTGCTTAGGTGGAGCTGAGACCCCATGAGGGGGTCCTCTTGGTAGCTGAGTCACAGACTGAGCAATACCTGTCACCTCAGAAGAGGAGGGTAGGGGGCAGAGGCCATGTGGCTTCTGTCTTTCCCTAGGTGATATATGGGAGGAAGGGATTTGTAAAGAGATCACAGGGGAGAAGGTCTCAGTCAGGGGTCAGGCACACATATATATGCAATTGCGTGCATGTACCTGTGTACCCAGGGCTGTCTGCAAGTGCATGCTTATGAGTGCACGTGTAATGGTGTTATGTCCATGTGCTTGCACACTTGGGCTCAGGTCTGTATGTGCGTGTATGTGAATGCATTTTTCTATGTGTGCACATACATGCTTGGATATGTGGAAAGTGGGTATGTGTGCATGCGTGCACATCATGTATCCATGTGCTCTGTGTGTGTCCCTGTAGAAGCCTTGGGCTTAACCAGCCCCACCCCCAGAGTCACACATGCCGCTGACTGCCAGCAGGTGGCCCCTGAGCACCGTGTGCCGGGCTCTGGGGAAGGGGTCAGTGTGTTCCTGCCTCCCTCTCCTTCCTGAGAATCCGTGTGGTTAGTAAGTCCAGCGCCTTCTCCACTGCTCTAGCCTCTTGGGACTTTACCCCTAAGGCTCTGTTTACCTGAGATTCCACCCTCTTGCCATATAGAGGAGAGGCAAAGCCAGTAGCCAGGGGGCAATCCTGGGCCTAAGGAAGGTAATTCTGACCTGCCTAAGGTCCTGAAAGTGTCAGGGCTTACATTTACATAGGGCTGCTGAACACCTGTGGTGTTTCTGGCTCTGTGCAAGGCTCTTGCAGAGAGATGGTGGCCCAGACCAAGGCAGGCAGCAGGCACATAGGCAAGCCCTATTCCTGCACTGAGGCTGGGGAGGAGTGTGGTCTGAGGATGAGGACTGTTCCATCTGGGCCACAGAAAGGGCAGAAGACAGTGCCCAGGGATACTTGCTGACCCCTGCTTGAAGTGGCACTGAGGCCAAGTAAGAGAGACAGATGGCATTTCCCTTTCTTGGAAGGGGGGCAATGCTATCATCCATATCCCATAAAGACAGCAACCAAGTATACAAAGACAGGCAATCTTTATTAATTGTGACTGTGTGACCTCAGGATAGTCAGAAAGGCTTGAAAAGAAAACCAAAGACTCAGTCGGATTTGACCACGTGCCCCTGAGAGCCACCAGAATGCCAGAGAGCTCCCTTAGTCCACTCTGCCTGTTTTAGTCCCCATGAGTGGCTGTGAGCAGACAGGCCCCTGGACGGCTTGTCTCTGGATCTTTGGTGCCTCGCATAGGGCTGAGCCAGGGTGGACACTTGTTGGTGACTCCGTGGTTCATAGCCTTGAAGGGGTGGTGGGCAGTGCCTGGGGCATCTTGGAGGTGGGGAACCTAAGTAAGGGCAGTCGAGATGGTAGAGGGCAACTGGAAAGAGATGATGGTACTTGAAACTGAGTTTGGACCAGAGCTGCTCTGGTTTGGTTGGAGGAAGTCTGAGAGAGGTGAGGCTCCAGAGAAGGGGCCCAGATTAAACCCTTGTAGAGCTGGGAAAGACCTCAGCCATCAGGCAATCCTGTGGTTTTTACACTGCTTCCTGCAGGGCACTAGAGGACCCCCGATGTGCCCCAGAGCAGGCAGTGGTGGTGTGAAGGAAGTGGAGAGAGAGGCATTAGGTGAGACTCTAGACTCCTGCCTCAATTCAACTGAAGCCACTCAGCTTTTTATCTTGAGGACAAATTGGAGTTTATTTTAAATCAAAAGCCTATTTACTGAGTGCCTACTATTTGCAATCCATGGTTCTAGATTCTAGTAGTAGTTGAGGAACATGGCATATAAGGTCCCTGCTTTCTTGGTAATTTTACTCTAGTAGGGGAGACAAGTAAACAAACAAATAGACATTAATATTGGGTGGTAAGTTGGGGGAACTCAATGAAATAGGGTATGCAACAAAGTTAGGTGTGGGGAGGAAGACATGGAGCTCCTTTACACTGGGAGGTTAAGGATGGGCTCTCTGAGGTCATAGTTGAGCTGAGGCCTGAATGATGAGAGTGGGAAGAGCATTCAGAATAAGTCTTTGAATGAAGAAAAAGCTCTGTGGAAAATTTGAAAATCATCTAGTTACTCTTCTTTTATATATATTCATTTATTTGAATTTCAAAAGTAATACGTATTTGTTGTAAAAAATTTTCAAACTTTATTATTGTGTTTAAGGTAAAATGTAGAAGCAGCTCCTATCTCCATGTCCCTTCCCTCTACCTCCGTTTCCGCTTCCTGGAGAAAATCCCTTTATAGGATAGGTAGGTAACCTCCCAGATTTCTCTCCATGCATTTGCAAATCCACATATGTATGTTTTATTTTAAAACTTGTATTTATTAAGAGATGAGTCTTACTGTGTCACCCAGCCTGGAGTGTAGTGTTGCAATCATAGCTCACGGCAGCCTTGAATTTCTGGCTTCAAGCAATCCTTCTGCCTCAGTCTCCCAAGTAGCTGGGACTACAGGTGTGAGCCACCATGCCCGCCTAATCCAATCTGTATGTTAATTACCAATTTTATTTTCAGTTGATTATCTCCTAAAACATTCAAGCTTAACAAGTCCAGAATGGTGCTCTGGATTCTCTTTACTAAACCGCTTTCTTCTCTGGGCTTTCTCATCTTAGTTACGGCACCACCATCTAACATAGGTTCGGTACTAAGGCTTGGAGACATTCTTAAATCGTTATTTGCCATCTGACCACATGTTCAATTCCCTAGCACATACTGTAGGCTCTACCTCCAAAATCTGCCCAGTATCTGGACACTGCTTACACTCTCCACCGTGTCCAGCCTGATCTAAGCCATCAGCATACCTTGCCAGGACCTCCTGATTGTACTTCATCCTCCCATTGTTATCTTCTACAATCATTCTCCACCTAGCAGCTGGAGTGATCTTTTAAACATCATGAATGCAGTCATGTCCCTGCTTGCTTAATACCCCAGTGTCCTCCCATCACCCTTGGGAATAAAACCTGATCCCTTCACATAAATCCTAAATGATTGGGTCATTGTCTTCCTCTCCAATCTCATCTTGTTCCTTTCTTCTCTTATTCATTATCCTCATCTACATTGGACATTATTTCCTTTTCTCCTTCCTATTGTATCTGGAGGCCTTGAATTTGCTGGGCTGATTCTTTCTGTTTTCTTTACATTTTTATTAATTTTTAATTTTTAAATTTTATTTCAATAGTTTTGGGGAACAGGTGGTTTTTGGTTACATGAGTAAGTTCTTGGGCCGAGCGTGTTGGCTTATGCCTATAATCCCAGCACTTTGGGAGGCCGAGGCAGGCAGATCACCTGAGGTCGGGAGTGCGGGAATAGCCTGACTAACATGGATAAACCCCATCTCTACTAAAAATACAAAATTAGCTGGGCTTAGTGGCACATGCCTGTAATTCCAGCTACTCGGGAGGCTGAGGCAGGAGAATTACTTGAACCTGGGAGCTGGAGGTTGTGGTGAGCCAAGATTGTGCCATTGCACTCCAGCCTGAGCAACAAGAGCAAAATTGCGTCTCAAAAAAAAAAAAAAAAAAAAAAAAATAGCTCTTTAGTGGTGATTTCTGAGATTTTGGGGCACCCATCACCTGAGCAGTGTACACTGTACCCAATGTGTAGTCTTTTATCCCTCATTCCCCTCCTATCCTTCCCCCAGAGTCCCCAAAGTCCATTCTGACCTTAGCTCAATATCACCCTCCAGGGAGGCCTCCCCTCGTGGCTCCATGTAAAATCATCTCCCTTTCACCCTCCACTCTCTCCTTCCCCAGCCACCGTCTTCTATTTTCTGTTTATTATTTCCTTTATAATATTTACATTATCAGAACTGAACTTGTTTGTTTCTTTTTTTCATGGCTGTCTCTTCCAACTGCTTGGAACACAGGCTTCATGGGGTAGAAAGCTTGACTTTTATCCTTGTTTGCAGACCTAGTGATAGATAAACAAAACTGTTTCCAGATTGTTGCTAATGAACAAGGCTCTAGTGAACATTATTGTACATATATCTTTGGGTAATCTTTGATAGATATTGTCAAATTACTGACCAAATTATGATATTAACTTATACTCCCATGGACTTTGATCAATGGCTTTCTCCATATCTTTGTCAACACTGGATCATAGAAGTCTTTTCCCTCTTTTTGGCCTATGTCATGAGCAAAAATCAAGTAATGTTTTAATTTGTATTTCCCTGATTATGTGAAGTTGAATATTTTTTCATATGCTTTTTGGTCATTTATACTCTTCATTTCGATGACAAACACGTTGCTAGCCCCGCTCTCAAACATGGTTCTGTTTGTAAGAAATAATAGACAACTGGTAGATGATAACAGTGTCTGCCACATGTCATGTGGTTATATATTTTTTTCTGGCTGTTTATCTCTAATTGATTGGTAAGAACTCTTTATGTTTTCTGGAGTTAACTTTGCTGTATATGTCACAAATATTCTCTGTTTTTCCTTTGTCTTTCAATGTTGCTTAATATATTAACATATTTTTTAAAACATGGAGATGGATTCTTAACTTTTCCATTTCTGTTATTATAAAAATAGCATGTGTGCCTGTAAAATGTTTTAAAATCTATAAAAAGGTATTCAACGAAAAGTGATTCTCTCTCCCATGACGCTAAGGTAAACTTGTTGTGTTAAGCCATTCTTCCATTGCTAGAGAGAAATACTCGAGACTGGGTAATTTAAAAAGAAAAGAGATTTAATTGGTTCACAGTTCTGCAGACTTTACAACAAGCATGGTACTGGCATCTGCTTGGCTTCTGGGGAGACCTCAGGAAGCTTACAATCATGGCAGAAGGCAAAGGGAGAGCAGGCACATCACATGGCCAGAGCAGAAGCCAGTGAGAAAGAGTGGAGGAAGGGTGCTGCACACTTTTAAATGATCATATCTTATGTGAACTCAGAGTGAGAGCTCACTTGTCACCAAGGGGAAGGCCCAAGTCATTCATAAGGGATACACCCCCATGATCCAGACACCTCCTGCTAGGCCCCACCTCCGATACTAATTCAACGTGAGATTTGGTGGGGACTTACATTCAAACTACATCACTTGTGTATCCTTTCAAAATGTTTTCATATGTTTACATGGACATTCATTCATCTTTCATTTATCATTCATTTCTCCAGCAAATATTTACAAGTCATTTATACTTTTAATAGATACTTACTGGCTATCTACTATGTTCCTGGCATTGTACTAGGTATATAAAAAAAGATGATATATATGTGTGTGTGTGTGTGTGTGTGTATATATACTCTTCCTTTGGTTGTTTGGGGGAAGATGTGCTGTCTTAATTCTTTTTTTTACGTTTGAGATGCTTCTATACCAGCATAAACATCTACCTCATTGTTTTTAATGTTTGATTATTCTATTTTAGGTATATACCAGAATATATTTAATCTGGTCCTTGTTGATGGACATTTACATTGTTTCCTGTGTTTGCAATTACAAACAATGTTGTAGTGAATATCCCTGTAGCTATATCTCTGCAGGCATGTACAAATATATCTGTAGCACAGACTCCTAAAATGGAATTGCATTTTAAGTTTGATAGACATTGCCAAATTGTCCTCCAAAGCTGTGTTCCAATTCACACTCCCGTCAAATGTGTGAGAGCGCCCATTTCTCTGCTTTATTTGCAGCCCTGGATATTATCAGTCTTAATTTTTTGCAAGCATAACGGGCAAAGAATGACATTTCGTTGTGTTATTTTGCATTTACCTCATTAGGAGTGAAGCTGAGAATCTTTTCATATGTTTATTGGTCATTTGTATTTCTTATGTGCTGTCTACACTCCTTCTCTATGTTTTTATATTGAGTGGCCTTTAAAAAAAATTAAGTTGAACTGTAAATTCCATGTAGTATGGATACTCAAGCTTTGTCTGTTATGTGTTGCAAATAATTTTTGCCAAGCTGCCCTTAGTCTTTTAATATTGTTTGTGGTAGAACCTCACTTTTTTGATGGAGAACACAGTGTGGTCCTGTGCAGACCACATTTCTCTAATGTCTTCCTGCAGATGTCTGAACCTATGTTTGGGGTAGTTTTTTCTTTTCATCCGAAATTCTTAAGTAACTACAGTAGAATCCTGATGTAAAGGCAAGGAAGAATCTTTCACTGACTTTGTGGTTGTCATTTTCCTTGTGTTTACAGGGGACTTCCTTATTTTTGTCATTTTCATTGTGTTGATAGGGTACTTCACCGTTTATTTGAACATTTTCCTACAAATGAAAGCTTTTTGTTTTTCTGTCTGTTTAAAATGTTAGGACTGCATGTCTTTTTTCTAACTTAAAAGTTAAAATGTTAGGACTGCATGTCTTTTTTCTAACTTAAAAGTTGTATTACATATAACACTGGATGGCCCCTCATCCTTGGTTTAGATCATCATTTTAACAACTACTCCAGGGAGTTCTAGTGATTCAGTGGAAATGACTCAGGGGCCATCAGTGGGTGTGGACTAAAGAGGATGGGTAGAGGTTCCCACCCTTCTTCCATTTGAAGAACTGCAATTAGGCTTCTGTATTATTCCTTCTGGAGAAAGCAAGGGTTTTTGTCTTAGCAATCTTGGACTAGAGTGAGGTTTTTATTTTCTAAAACTGTGAAGCTCTGGGGACTTCAAAGAATGTACTCCTTTTATACTATAATCTCTCTCTCCCCTCCTAATATGAGACCTGTCTTCAAGCTTCATTCATTCCAACTTCATTTGGACATAACAGTGCTCAATTTGTTCTAGATATTTTCTCTCCATTAGAGAAAGCCATACTAGCTGAATGCTCATAGGTATTCATAGAGCAGATTTTGGTTAATAGACCATCATGAAATCATTCTTTTTTTGGTGAAAGTACTAAGTAGTAAGATTTATCAGTCTCTTATTTTTAGAGCAACGGTAACTCACGTCTGCTCAAATATGTGAATGTTCCTATTTCAACCAAGAAGTTCATCTGGGGCAAAGGTACAGCAAGAAAGGAAGCCAGTGGAGGGTCATTTCTGAACATAATCACCAATAATTCCCTATAGCAGTTGTGGTGCTTTTGACTGCAGTACTGGGAACTCCAAACATGAAGATAATAATGATTTTTTTTTTTAAACAAGAAGCCCACAGTGCTATTTAATTCAACAGCTCAACGAAGACCAAGGTTTTTTTGTGTCTTGCACAATATGGTGGCTGTGGTTTGGGGGCATGTGCACATGCAACATTGTATGGTGTTTTCACTGCTGGTGAACTCTCCACCAAATATCTTTCCAAGAGTGAAGAACCTCCTGTCCCCAACCCAGAAATTGATTTCCTCATGTCTCATTTGTTGGAACTGAAACATCTTCACTCCTAAACTGATCACTCCCAAATAAGTGAGATTAGTTCAATCAATTTACTCTCTGTTCAAGATTTTACACTGAGCTGGGGAGAGGGTCATCTTTCCTTGAGTGTTGGTTACCTGGTCATAATCAGAGAAGGTATTGTTAGGGGGAAAGCATAGGCAATCAAGAGAGTTGCTAGGATACTGCTGTTATTTTAATGAATTTTATGTTTTCCAAAACATTAATACAATTATTGTTGAAGCAACCTGATTTAGTCTTTGGAAATTTTACAGTTCACTTCAAATGATTGTAAATAAGAAAGAGAGGGTGCATGTCCATATCTTAAATCTTGTTCCACTTCTGGAAGGAGCACTGAGTAGGGAGGGGAATAGAACTTTGTTGCTGTGAACACAATTACTGAATAGTTGGTGTTAAGAAAAAAAAAATCAGAGACTTATTAGAGGCAGAACTAGATGTACAGTTCCTTTATAATCTCCTCACTCTTCTCTGAATATTTAATACACACTATCTAATTTTAGAATTTCATCTGTTGGAATTTGCATCTGTCTAGTTTGGCAACAATGGATGGCAACCATCTACTAATGAGTTTTAATAAATTAATTAGTTGTTATGATTTTGTTTTAGATTGGTTGAAAGGAGTTTGGACATAACAGTGCTCAACTGGTTCTAGATATTTTCTCTCCATTAAACAAAGCCATATATATATATATATATATATATATTTTTTTTTTTTTTTTCCGGATGGCAGTTTGCAGGTTCCACGTATTGTCTAAAGAAATCAATGGTGGAGAGCAACTTGGATTGTGCTAGTGGGGTATTACATACCTTCATAAAAGTTGACTCTTTGGTAGGTGAAGGTTGCACGGTACAGATTTCCATGGACAGAGATAAAATTGTGTGTTCTGACTAAAGCCACTGCTGGGCTCTGAAGACACTGGAAATCTAGTTAAGTTACATGCAGTGCATACTGTTCAGAGCATGGCAAGAGTAACAAGAAGACTATGTACTGGGTCAGGATGCACGTGGTGCCCAGGGAACAGTACCAGCTCCAGAAGACATGAATTATACGATAGGTAGCTCCAAGCTATTTGAGCTAAAATTGACCCTCCAGGGTCTGGAACCGAGTTCAAATTTCCGCATGCTGTTATGCCGTGGAATGCAGAAAGGGGAAATGCAGAGAAGGCTCACCTCTTACTAAGCTTTTATATGCTTGCAAACAGCAGAACTTATTCTCCAAAGTAATTTTTCTTCATGCATCCAGACATTTGAACAGTGCAGCCCAGAGTCAAGCCTTGAGCTTCTATAGCAAGTCATCTTGAAATTAAATGCCATTCTCAGCCTTGGCAAATATGTTTTTCCACTGCCTTGGAGCTCCAGAGACTTGGTGCTCCTGACCTACTGAGGGTTGGAGCTAAAGAGATATACTGATGATGGTGGTCTCAGGATGGGGATGAGTGGCAAACAAAGGATGATCTGTGTGTGTGTGTGTGTGTGTGTGTGTCATGGGGGGGGAGTGTATGTGTGTGTGTGTGTCATGGCGTGGAGTGTGTGTGTGTGTGTGTGAGTGAGAGAGAGAGAGAGAGAGAGAGAGAGACAGAGAATGTACCTGTTTCTAAGAAAAGCCCTGGTAACAGGTTTCTGGGTAAATGAAAGTTGTATTGTCTTCCATCAGAGATGACTTGAAGATAAAGTGCTTTAATGCTAATACTGCAGATGTCTGCAGGAAACTCAGCACCACACTGAACACTGTAGTTAGATAGCTGTGCAAAAGAGTGCATGAAGGAAAGGGCTAATGTGCAATACTTCTATTTAAGATAGAAGGAGGAAATAGAAATTGTGATAGCATGCTATTTCAAGTAATAATAGAAAGTACTTGATGTTTACATGGTGAATGGATCAATACTAATTGTGTAGTCAGCGCACATACAGTAGTTTGGATTATACAAGTGATAGATGCACTCAGTATAGCTGAAATTTCCACCCTGCAACATTTATTTCTTGCTGTGTGTTAGATGGAATTTTCCACCCAACTATCTGGAAAGATTTGCATAAGAATGGTGATAGAGCAGTATTCTTTAATGATGTGCTTTTCTTTGTTAAACTTCAAAAATGTCTATGGTGCATGATGAGGTTTGGGTGAATTGCCAAGCTAATGCTTTTATATTTTCTTTAAAGAGC
Source organism: Theropithecus gelada (assembly GCF_003255815.1). NCBI lineage: Eukaryota > Metazoa > Chordata > Mammalia > Primates > Cercopithecidae > Theropithecus > Theropithecus gelada. Next base: position 35,099,800 of record NC_037683.1, on the reverse strand, counting down.
TTATCTTCACTGTGTTGTGGGAGTTACTTTATACTGTGGGTATAAAGGCAGTGGCAGTAAAGTCGAATTTGTAGCAACCCCCAATAAATGCCTCCTCCTCCTCAAGAGCTTGGTCCTGTTAAGAAGGGAATTTGGGAAGGCACTTGGCTGCTGCTGGTTCAACTGCAAGGAGTCCCTTGAACTCATTTTATGTTCTGTACCTGGTTCTGCTCACCAAGAAGTGAGGAGGCCATTCTCCAGCTCAAACAATGACCTCTTGTTAGCCTAAATCAGCACCGTTCCTGTCAAACAGGCTTGAGATCAGCCCAAAGTCTGGTGCTTTCACGAAGTTGAGTTGAATTATTCAGATGAGAGTCTGGGAGCAAATGCTGTTTGGAAAGTGACCTTTTTGTCCTCCCCACAAGAACCTAATGTTTACAATGTGAGGAGGAAAAGGGACTGGAATCTTGGGAATTCCAGGAATGCAGTCACCAAGCAAAAGAAGACTCACTCTCCAGATTTTGCTCCTCAGCAAGGATTTGCAAGTACAAAAGTGGAAAAATAAAACCCCAAAGCTGGAGCCCAGAAGGGTAGTCCAATAGAGGACTTCACATTAACCACAGTTTCAATGAAACAAAGAATTTTGAAACCCAAGTGTGGAAGGAAGCTTAGAGGTCACTTAATCTGACCCTTTGCCTAATGCATGAATCTTTCTGCAAACACAGCTTTGCAGCTCATTGATCATAAATTATTGCATGAATACAGCGAAGGACAAAGAACTCACTTTCTCCCAACAGCAAGAATAACCGATGACATTATATGGAGGACTTACTATGCACCAGGCATAGTGGCAAACCCTTGAGATTCATTATCTTATTTAATGTGCACAACAGCCTTATGAGGTAGGTAGTTATTGTCATTCCCATTTTACAGATGGAAAAATGGAAGCTTTCTATGTTGCAGGAAAAGGATTTAAGCCCACGAAGCTCCAGTCTTATGTCCTTAACCCCTAGACTCCTCTGCCCAGCCTGTTCCAACATTGGTAGTACTGATCATTACTCTTCTGTCCTTTGGAGACACTTGGAACACACCTTGTTCCTTTTTTTACATGATAGCTCTTCAAACATTTGAGGCAGCTTTCCTGTTCCTCTTCTGGTTTCTCAGTTCTTTTTCTTTCTTTTTAATTCCAAGCAAAACTTTCTCCTTTGGCTCAGTTTGATGAGTTCCTCTAGAAACATATCTGTTTACCAGTGCTCTTCTCAAAACATTTCATTTATTTATTGAACATTTTACAGAAACCTCATACTTTTTGCTTTCTTTTATTAGGAGACAGTGGGCTTTGTTGGTGACATCTAACCATTAAGGCATCTATTTTGGGTGCCCAGGGAGACTTTCCAAAGCACATCATGAACTTTTTCCACAACCCTTTATAGGGAGAAGGCATTAATAAAATCCAAAGCATTAAAATAAGCCAGGATTGAGCTTCTATGTCATCGCTGGTAGAAAAGGCAACGTCAGAATAAAGAATAGGAAGCTTTCTTACAAAGCTTTAGTGGTGGTCCTTCAGGGTCCTATGGGAGAACTGCTCTTGGTTGCAAAGACAGATCTAATTCAGCCTCTGACCTGGATTCTCTGAAGCTTACTGGCAGGTCACCAAGCCCCTCTGCATTCGCTTCCCGGCTTGTGAAAGGTGATCATGTTGTTGACACTCTGGTGTTATATTTCTCGTGGAGTGAGTTCTAACTCAGAATTAGGCAACCTGGGGCTTGTTGCACACCCTTGGGCGAATTCACTATTCCTTTCTGGGCTTTAGTGTCCTCAGCTGTAAAGTGAAGATAAGTAAGTCTTTATAACCAGGTGTGGAAAAAGTTAAATGAAGTTATGTTTGTGAGAGCACCAAGCTTCGTAAAAGGTAGTTGAATTGGTGTATAATAAACCTTGTGTAGGTCTTGCAGGGTTTAAGACTACGGCTCATGTAAAATTGCAGTTCATCAGAGTAGTGAGGACTAAACTGACCTTTTTCTTCTCTTGCCCAAATTCTTATTGAAGGGGCCTAGGGAGTCACGCCCTACAAACCATAAAGTCTCATCAGAAGGGTTTTATTTACCCCTACATAAGGTGGATTACTTTCCAGTCTGACTCTGGCATAACATTACATGATAGATAAAGAAGGAAATAAGAATATTTTAACCCCAAATATGTTTTCTTTGCCCTATCTTGAAATACTCCTGCAAAGCTGACTCTTCTGGGGAAAATCTACAATCTGAAGAGAATCCCCTTCCTTTTCTTTCCTTTTTCCTAATCCAGGAGAGAGTCAACTTTGAGAAGAAACATTTTCAATCTGTTCTCTCTGAAGCCTGCTACCTGGAGACTTCCTCTGCTTAATGGGAACTACTGGTCTCCACAAACCCTTCTTTTAATTCAGACATTGCTTTCTATTGATTCTGAGTCAGTAGATAGTAATTTAAGTATTTCAACCAATTGCTAATCAGAAAATCTTTGAATCTGCCTGTGACTTGGAAGCCCCCACTTCCAGCTGCCCTGCCTTTCCAGACCGAAGCAATGAACATCTTACATTTATTGACTGATGTCTTATGTCTCCCTAAGATTTATAAATCTAAGCCATATCTTGACTACCTTGGGCACATGTTCTCAGGATGTCCTGGGGCTGTGTCATGGACTGTGGTCACTTATATTTGACTCAGGATAAATCCCTTCAAAATATTTTACAGAGTTTGACTCTTTTTATTGATAGTAGAAACAGCTAGCTTTAAATGAGCATTTCCTACATGCTAGCTTCAGAGTTATATATATATATAAGATAATACTTGTTCATTTTTTATATGAGTTTCATATGAGTGAGATGTTTACTTTTACAACCCAACGAGGAAACTAAGGTACAGAAAAGGTAAGTATCTTGCTCAAGGTCCTGGGATTAGTAAGTGGTGGAGCTGAGGTTTGAACTCAGGCTGTCAGGTACTGCCTCCATGCTGCTGATAAATGTATTCTTTAAATGAGTATTATTTTGCTCTGAAGAATCTGAGTACTGATGAGCTTGTGCTAGAGACATGCTGCTTCCTTCCCAGTCCCTGGAGAACAATGCCTGTTAGGAGTTACATGCATAGTGTCTCCCCAGCCGTGAGGAGGGTCTTTCTGATGGTCAAGCTCGATCATTGCAGGCCCATGGAGACCCCCATTGTGGTGCAGCTCTGCATAAATCAAGATCAGCACAAGTGAGACTTCTGTTGAACTAACAAAAGAAATTGATGACAGAATTACATTGAAAGGATTGTAAGTTAAAGACACAGACTTGCTAAAGCAAGGCTATTTTGAGTTAAAAAATGTTCATCACTAGTAAGAAATTCAAAAAAATAATTTTTTAAGGAGGCATTTATATGAGTCACAATTTTCTCTAATCCCTGTGATTTTCTCCAAATACACATCACTAACGAAATAGTTTTGTTTCCTTACCTACCCATCTTTTTCTTTTCTGATTTCAGTGCAAAGTTAGAATAGGGAAAGGAAGTGATGGTCCTTTATTGGTTTAAAAATACTTAAGTGTTTTTACGCTGTGGGAAACTTGAATTTTCATTTAAATGCAGTGGAAAGAACACTGGGTTGTGTTAGAGATTTGGCTTCCAGTCCTGGTTCTGTGTGATGTGACCTTGAGGGAACCACATTCCTTCTCTGGGTCTTCTATTCCTCATCTTTTGGGGTTGGTGAAAGTGATTTTTAAAGTTGTCTAAGTCTGAATGCCACTTGTCAAAGTGGGTCAAGGCAAGGCAAGGCGAGTCAGTTTAGTCAATCAACACCATTGGAGTTCCCATTAAGCATCAGACCTTGTGCTGGGTGTAGGGATACAAACAGTGAAAACAAAGACACGGAACTTCAGACCAGTGTAGTTGTAAATGGGATTATATCCTACCACTGTGTGGGATTATATCCCACCACTGCCTCTCGCTAGCTAGGGAATCACAGTTCCGTTGTTTTCCTTTTGTGTTCCCTTTTCCTCATGAGATTGTTGTGCTAATAAGTGAATACATGTCAAGAGATTTCCATGGTGCCCGACACTTAGTTAACATTTAAATAATGTTGGCTTTTATTAGAATTATTATTGGAGGAGGGAGGCAGCTGCTAATCAAATAATCACATATAAGCATAACAAAATCAATTTCCTAAATGTTCTAAGAGCATATATCTGAAGGATTTCCTTAGCCTGGGAAGTAGTGATTGAGGTTAAGCTCTGAAGGATAAATTCATTAGTTGAAGGGAGAGTGGAATAGAGTCCTAGGCAGGTGGAACAACATAGCAAAACACCTATAGCGGGCAGAAGCACAGACTTCTGGGAACTTAAAATAGGCCAGAACAAAGAAGAACAAGGAGAAACATGGCAAGAAAGGCATTTAGAAAGGAGAACAGGGACCATTTGAGCCTAAGATGTTAGAAAACTATTTTTCATTTGCTTACTGGAGGTCAGGGTTCCAGTTGTAGCCATGTCTCTGATGCCCTAAAGTGCTGTTTGACAGGGGTTTGGCTTCCTTTAGGGTAGAATCTAGGAGGAACCAGCTTCTGAGGGACAGTGCATGTGATGAATGATGGTTCAGAAGGGTTGTTATCACCTGGACCATCATGTACTTAGGTCATGCTTCAAGGACCAACCCAGACTATGGTCTCATCATTTCAATGCCCTCTTCAACATCCTATGACTGGTCAGATCTGGATGGAGTTGAAAGGCCAAAGTGAATTTTTCCCTGTCTATAGGGAGACAAGTCTTAATGGGTCTTCAGCTATTGGGATCGCATTCATTATTTAAGAATCTGAAGAAACCTGTGGATTATCTATCTAGGGAGATGCATCTACATGCTCGAACCCAAATTTGAGTGTATTTTTAGTTTGGGTTTGTAGGTCCCCATGAAACTCATTCATGGTCCCAGGTTATGTATCCTTTCATTGTGTCTTAGTACATTTAGTGTTGCTATAAAGAAATATCTGAGGCTGAGTAGTTTATAAAGGAAAGAGGTTTATTTGGCTCATGGTTCTGCAGGCTGTTCAAGAAGTGTCATGCTGACATCTGCTCAGCTCCTGCTGAGGGCTTTTGTGTTGTGTTGAAACATGGCAGAAAAGGTCAAAAGGGAAGAAGGCATCTGCACAGGGGGATCAAACCCAAGGGGCGTCCTGGTGTTATAACAGCCCGCTCTCTCATGGGAACTAATTCATTCCCCTAAGAGCCAATCTAGTCTCACCAGAGCAAGAACTCACTCCCCTGAGAACAGCACCAAGCCATTTATGAGGGATCCACTCCCTAGACCCAAACATTTCCCGCGAGGCCCCGCCTCCCAACGCTGCCATTTTGGGATCAAATTTTAAAATGAACTTTGTTGGGGACAAACAAGCCATATGCAAACCACAGCATATTGCAAGGCAATGTCTGGCATTGAAGGCTATGAATCCTCTTTCTCTGTCTCCCTGCTCTCTGGTCTGTCCCGTCCTTTCCTTTTCTACTGCTGTTGCCTTGATTTTGGACCCTCATCACTAACCACCTCGGCTATTTTAATTTCCTCTGGATTTGTCTCTCTGCATTTAGTTTCTCCCCCTCCAAATTCATTCTCTACATAATCTATAGAAGGAAATTATATTGAAATGGTGTATGTGAGATGAAAGTTAATACAATTATAAACTTTTATTTTTAGGATAGAGCAATAAGGTTTATTATAGATACTTTGGAAGATACATGTAAGTTTAAAAAAATTCATAGTTTCAGTACCCAGAAGCAACCAACGGTAAATTTTTCTTTCAGTGGTTTTCTATGGAAAATTTCTTTTTAGTAGTTGTGATCAAGCTATGTGCCTGTGTAGTTTTACATTGAAATGTTTTACTTGACATTTATTTTTTCGTTAACTCAAATGCACATATTTAAAAATTTTTTTTTATTATGGAAAGGTTTTTTTTTTTTTTTTTTGACAGAGTTTTGCTCTTGTTGCCCAGGCTGGAGTACAATGGCACGATCTTGGCTCACTGCAACCTCTGCCTCCTGGGTTCAAGTGATTCTTCTGCCTCAGCCTCCTGAGCTGGGATTACAGGTGCCCACCACCAAGCCCAGCTAATTGTTTGTATTTTCAGTAGAGACAGAGTTTTACTCTGTTGGCCAGGCTGGTCTCGAACTCCTGACCTCAGGTGATCCACGCACCTCGGCCTCCCAAAGTGCAGGGATTACAGGCGTGAGCCACCACACCTAGCCTATGGAAAGCTTTAAACATAAACAAAAACAAAGACATTATTATAATGATCCCCTCCCCCACATACCCAACATTTACCTTCAGAAATTATCAAACTTTTATCAGTGAGCTTTTGATGTGTAACAGGTGGCCTCAAAATTTAGTGGCTTAAAATAACAACTATGGATTTAGTTCATAATTCTCTGGAGCAGCAATTTGGGCTGGGCTCAGCTGTGTGGTTCTTTTGTTAGTCTTGGTTGACCTCACTCATGCATCCGTGTACATCCCTGTTTTGCTGCCACTTAGCTAGATGACTGTCCTGGGATTGCTGGCTGATGTCAGGGGTGACAGGAAGAGCTAAGTCCTCATATCTCTCACCATCCACAGGCTATCTTTGGACTTCTTCATGCTGTGATGGAAAGATTCCAAGTATAGTGAGAGGGCAAGTATCAATGCACAAATACTTTTCAAGTCTTTGCTTGCATCTTGTTTACTAATATTTTATTGACCAAAGCAAGTCACAGGGCCAATCTACCCTCAAATAATTGAGAAATAGATTCCACTTCTTAAAGGATGTCACACATCAATTGCAAGGGCATGAGTGTAGGGTGGAAAAAAATTTGTGGCCATTCTTAAACTCGTCTACAAAAGTATTACTAATCTTAACATTAGTAGGTCATCATTTTTGATGTTATTGGTAACTTTTCGTAAATATGATTTAGATGGCTAAGTAATATGTTACCTAGTGGATGTACTGAAGGTTGCATGACCATTCCCTTATTGTCAGGTAGTGAGAAAATTGCCATTTTTTCCTGCCATTATGAGTAATGCTACAATGGATGCTTTGTCACAAAGCTTTTTCTGGTTTTAGGATTATTTCCTTAAAGTAGTCACAAAAGTGATATTACTGTGTTAAAGATTTTTAGAGCTTTTAGTACACTTCGCCAAATCGCTTTCCAAAAGGATTGTATCAATTTACCCTCCCACCAGTATGTGTGAGTACCCCACAGGGATCCTTCTACAATGCAAATCTGATTGTCTCATGCCTGGTTTAAAAACTGGGCTCTGTTGCCTTCACAATAAAGACTAAACTATGTAAGACAAAACTATATCTACTGCATGATTTTTGAATAACTAAAAGACTATTTTAGCTTGATAAGACCCTATATTCGAGGGTTATAGAAGCTAGTAGGAGACAAGACTGGGTAGGTTCAGAATGCAGTTTTCATATTTTCCTGATGGAAACCTGAATTTCCGTCATTTTCATGTTTTTTTCAATTAACATGTTGTTACATGTTTTCAATATGTAAGTATATTATGGAAGAGAAAACTGAGGGTCAGAGAGTTCAGTGCTTAAAGTGGAAACTTACTTATAGCTTTCTATCTGTGGTATCATCTGACTATTTTGGGTCATATAATCTTTGAAGAGGAATTCACATACATAAGCTTAAGTACATATTTAACCAATATAAATACATTATAACATACATTTGTTTTGCTGGTTAGAATTCTCTAGCTCTTAAAAATTAAAGACTAAAATTTAGAGTGAGACAGATCTGGATTTGAATTCAGGTTCTGTCATTTACTAGAATGTGAGCAAGACTTAACATCTCTAAGGCTCAATTTTGTTATCTGTAAGATGTGGATAATAATACCTAGGTCTTAGGGGTTTGGTGATGATTCAACCTGTATTTCAGATGTCTAGCAGAACCATTCGACAGTTCTTCTTCTTCTTATTTGAGATGAATATGTAAATAGAAGGGAAAAAAAATAAATATAACCAAAATTAGGAGTCTTTACTAATTTAAGACTGTAAATAAAACTGTGTGATTTTTTAAAAGTTACCATGGTTTGGGACCTGCTTCAGTCCACTAGTTGGAGTTCTTGCCTTTTCTGAAGTTTGCCTGTTTTCAATATTTGTGTTAACCCCCAGGGTGATGAATCGTTGGTCCTCCTTGATGCTCACTTATCCCCTGCCTGAAAAGCAGAGCAGAGACCAAAATGACTACCTTGAGGTGAAGTTCCTCAACCAAGGATTTCCTGGCAGTTCTGGCTATTCTGGATGCCTCCAGCACCCCATGGCCAGGGAGGAAGGCAGCTATTGATAAGAGCAGGGCTTACACTTTATTATTTCTCTAGAGGAGTATGTGATGAAGCTTTCTCTGGGCCCCAAGGGTCTCAGGACTTGCCTGTTATCCCATTGCAGATAACATATCTATACATTTACTCAGGGCCACCTGGTTTTCTGCTGCTTCCTTTCTTAGGGATGTTCTAGAATGGCATCATTCAATAGAAATATAGTGTGAATCACATACATAGCTTTGAATTTTCCAGTAGATACACTAAAAAAAGTATATATACACATAGATGAAATTAATTTCCATAATGTGTTATTTAGCCCAATATACCTAAAATATTATTTCAACATGAAATCTATTTACAATTATTAATGAAATGATTGACATGATTTTGTTTAGAGGTTTTTAAATCTGATGTATATTTTAACTCTGCAACACATTTGAAGTTGGACTAGCCACCTTTTAAGTATCGAGTAGGCACCTGTGGCTAGTGGCTACTATATAAGACAGCACAGTTCTAGAGGAAAACTACCTGGGCTCCAAGTGATACAATGCTCCAGGAGTATAGGTCTTGTAACTATTTTTCCTGAAAACCTACTTCTGCCTCCAGGTAGGCTGGGTCTGTAAGGATCTTGGTTTATTACATACTGGGTCTAGAATTTGTCCCATTAATCTATTATTTACTGTGTTTAGTTTACCAATCAAGACAATATGTCCCATTCAGTGAATTCCCTTTCAGTGGTCTCTTGTGTCTCTCTTCCTATTTTGATTGTTCCTACCCTGATATATTAGAGAAACAATTTTTTAATCTTTGAACATAAACATATAGAGGACAAGAGAGTCAGAGTCTTAATTAACTTCATTTCTCCTACGAGGCTCCTTTGCTCCTATGTGAATTTGTGGATACAAAGTGACATGTGGGAATCTGTAACCCAAATGCTGTACAAGGATATGATGGGGAATGGATGATTCTTAGCAATAGCCAGCAGTGTCTGAGCCTTAGGCAATGGCCTAGCTAAAATTTTCTGATACGTAAGTAATAATGATGTGCTCAAGGACGTGTGATGTTAGATGGAGTATAAAGGAATGATATGGAGGCACAGAGAGCAAAAAGTTCCATACTGGCAGAGACCTCCTAGAGGAGGCATGCACTGGGAAGAATTCTCAATAGTGTCAATAGGGTCATCTAGGTCCTACCAAAAACAAGAGCTTCACATGCCTTATTTCTTGCTGTAGGAATTATTATCCTTTTTTCAAAGATGAAATAGTGAAATTCAGAGAGGTTAGATAACTTAGCGAAGGCCAAAAAAAGAAAGGGCCCGGTCTGGGGGTGGGGGGTAATCCAAAAATCCTTTTCATTGATTTATTGCTGCCTTTGACTATTAGGCAGTTAAGGATTGACTCAAGGGATCACTTGGAGTGCACCTGATGAGACTTCATTAGAGAGCAAGAAGTGTTTGCAGCAAACATTTATAATTTCCTACAAAGGATATACTATAGCATATCATTGTTCTAGCTGCTATTGCAGTGAAACAAATTACTTCAAAACACCATAAAACAAACCCTTATTATGCTCATGACTCCATGGGTTAGGAATTCAGACAGGGCAGAGTGACGTTAGCTTATCTCTGTTCTATGTCATGTCAGGCCTCAGTTGGAAGACTCAAAGGCTGAGGGCTGGAATGATTTGAAGACTTATTCACTCAGGTATCTGGTGGTTGAGGTTGGCTGTTCTCCATGTAACCTCCCTGTATCATCTCTCCAGGAAGAAAGCTTTGGCTTTCTCACAGTGTGGTGGCTGGATTCTAAAGGCTAGAATCAGATAAGAGTCACATTGCTTACCATTGCCTTGCCCCAGAAGTCGTGTACCAGGTACTCATATATTACATTCAGCAAGGTGGTCACAAAGCCCTGTCTAGTGTCAGCGGGAGGTGAGATAGACTTTGCCTCTTGATAGGAAGTGGTGAGATTCCAGAAGGGCATGTGGGATCAGAAATATTGCTGGTCCCAACGTAAGGAAAACACAATCTGCCACAGTTATTATCAGTGTTGTTGACCAATTGCTGGATAAGGAAGGAAAGATAGATCGGTAACTGGGAAGAAAATGTTTTATTGGAATGCCAGGCTTTTTTAGCAAATGTCAAAATAGTGAAAGGGAATTAATTAGGAAAATGATGGAAAGGCAAATTAGTTCAAATGCAAACGGGGAGGCTTCCTCCTGCTGAAGACCCCTTCAAGAAAGCTATGATGTCACTCTTGACTCTGTCCCCTGGCCTTATGCTCTTCCTTGCAGCCTCCACTGGCCAGGGCTCTGTGTCCTATGTCCTTTGAAAGCTCAGTCCCAGGTAGAGCCATGACAGCTTGCCTTGGGCCTACCCTCCTTTCTTCATGGCTTAACCTCAAGCCCTCTTTCACTAGAGATTTGGAATTTCATTAAATCAGGGCTTGAACTGAGAAATAACGACTGTCTTTATATGCACTGGCTCTTTACTGGCAAGCTATTATATTAGAGAAAAGATAAGGTTCTATAACACTGCAGGAATAAAGCCCAGAAAATTATGCGAAAAGCTCCACCATCCAGGATAAATGTTATAGGAGGCATTAACCTTCCATAAAAATCCCTTTGCTAGGCAAGAATTTAAATGACAGTCAGTGTGAGAGGAGATATTTAGCCTTAGAAACATATTATACTGCCACCTCCTCTTAAAATAGCAAGTCCTTTGGTTATCAGTAGTTGAATATTGTTCATCTTTTTCAAAGACATGCTCAGAAATATAGCAAATGTGTATATGTAGTTTTGTGGGTGTACCCCATATACCACTTCATAATTCAAGAAATTGTATGTACAATCTCTACTTCTATTTGGGAAAATTGAATAAGAAACTAATATCCAAGCTAAGCTGAATCAAACTCTTATTACAGGCTCCAAATTACTTGCCTTGAAGAAAAAAAAATTTTCTCCCTAAGGCATAAAGCATGATTCTACAATGAGAATGTTAGGTCAGAAATTACAGAGATTATATAAAGTTGGATCTTCCAGTGAACAAACTGACAAACCAAAGATTTTATAGAGAATTTTAAGCACGTTTTCAATATACGTGTTTATATATGTTTGGTGAAAATCTCAGGTGATCTTCTAATAATGATTATTCTGCTTTAAATCTTCATTCTCTGTGCCCCAACGTTGGAAGCATTTGTAGCAGAGTGAGAAAGCAGACTCTTCCCTATTATCTTAGAGTCTCACTGAAGCTCTAGAGCTGCTTGCTGTAATTCCAGAGTTTGGCATGAAAAAGATGCTGAATTTCTTAATGGGTTGAGTGGGTACAAGTTGTTAATGTTTACCCTTTTGTGATCTACTATTCTTCCTAAGTGGTTGCTCCCTAGGAATTCACAAATGAGACATTATTTTTCTTTCTGTTGAGAGAACACCTTTGAAAATATTGTTTGAGGACCCAGAACTGAAACTTATAATGGATGGCTGACAGCTCCACAATTGCCTTTTAGTTCTTTTAACCATGTTGGCATATTCATGAGTTGATAACTTTAAGAGTTTTAAGACTTTCTCCAGACTAAATCACAATAAAATGAACTGAGATTAACTCTGAGAGCTGGAAACAGCTACAAAAAATGAAAATAGACTTAGAGATCTATTAGGGAAAAGTCTATATGGTTTTTCCTAATAATAAAATAATGATGCACTCTACTAGTTTGTATTAGAAAATACTTACTTAGAATATTGGAAAGCTTTATGCTTTGAAGTGGACTAAGTAAAAAAAAAAATCTTCAGCACATCATATGTAATCCCAAATGAGATTTGTTATTTTAGGAAGAGTGAAACTATTTATCAAGGGCCACTCTGTGCCGGGCACTATTTCGTTAAATCCATTTGATCAATGGACAATGTAGGTGTTATTATCCCACCTTAACAACTAAGAAAACCAGGACATAAAGAGATCTACCAACTTGCCTAGACTTCACTTTACCTGGAGGAAACCAGAGTTTGCCACCTATCACCCCAAAATCATTTTAGATCTTTAGAATTTCTCTAAGTTTCAACATGGCCAGCCCGTAAGTGACAAACCAAGGTAAAATAACAGATTCTTCCTTCCAGTTAACCCTAATCCATTGACAAATTCTCTCAGTTCTGTTCCTACATTGATCATAAATCCACGTATTTCCTTCTGTCATCACTGGCATCATCACTGGAGTCCAAGGAATCATGATCTCTCTCTAGCCTGACCCCTGCCATGGTTCTGACGTATGCTCTCTGCTTCCTTGCTTGCTCACCTCTCATTATCATCACAAAGTAGCCAGAATGATGAGGGAAAAATGCATCTCTCTCCTGCTTGGAACTCTCCTGACTTTCTGTTGTACCTAGAACAAAATAATGAATGTCTCACCTTGGCCCACAAGGCCTTGCAGGATCTGCCCCGGCCCTCCTGTCTCTTCGCACCTCAGACAGTCTCTGCTTTGCTCCCAAGCTCCTCTCCTTACTGACATCTCACTATTTCTAGAGAAGAGCAGACTCGTTCCTGCTTCTTGCTTTTTTCTCCCTCACCTTAGTATTTCTTCTCCTGGCTCCTTACATGGCTGGATCTTGCCCCTATGGTCTCAGTTTGAAGGCCAGTTCCTCTGCGAGGCCTTCCTGGACCATCTTATTTAAAGCAACCTTCTCCACTGTGTTGTTTGTTATCACAACACCTTGTTTGCTTCCTTTGTGGCACTGGTGACAAACTGATTTTTTGGTGTATTTGCTTACTTGTGTGTTATCCCTTCTTGCCTCTTATCCTGCTCTGACTAAACCACATGAGGGCAGGAAATCTGTCAATCCATGCCTCAGTGCCAGACACATGGAGGGGATTCAATAATGATTTGATCAATCAATTAGTCCATACTTGGGTGGTCTTTCTGCTCTTAAAGGCCCTCACCATCCCAAGTCATAAAGTCTATTCAATGATCATTTACTTTTTTAGTGTCACATTGGCAAAAATATTGGAGTTGGCTTTAAGTCCTCTTGTCTCCTCTCCCATTTCCACCATTAATTTGCTGTGTAACATGGAGCAAGTCATTATTCTTCTCTGGTCTTCATATTTCTCCTCTGGTCTTCATGTTTCTCTTCTGCTAAATGAGGGGCAGAACACAGAGATTCTCTAAATTCCTTCCCAGCCCTGATTTCTGATTTTTCCCAATTTCCCTACCACTGTCTTCCCAGAGAAACCTCAATTGAAGTAGCTTGGTTTTAACTAAGTCCTTACATTGAAATACAGTCTACAATTTATTCAGGTGGGTCTCAGTGTTTCTTTTCCGTTTGGAGACTTTTGGTTGATGTTAAAGGAATGTGCTAGGTGCTGATGTCTGTCTGGGTGCTGACCCTCTTACAGTGCTGCCCAGGGAGGCAGATGGGTTTATTGCTGGCAGCCACCTGTAATGGTGCGGAGAAACCCATTTGCCTCTTGCAACCCTCAGCCCGGTCAAAGAAGCACTGAGGAGAGACCAGTACTTAATACATAGCGTCCTCAGCTTCTAATTCTCATCATCCCAGGAGGGGATCCTGGTCTGAAAAAGGTGACTAGAGGCAGAGAATCCTGGTCTGAAAAAGGTGACTAGAGGCAGAGAAGACAAGTTCCTGAGTATGGGCTGGATCAGGACTGTGTGGCAGGGCCCAGTCAGCCACCTGTAGGAATCTGCTTTCTTCTGCAAGGATTGTCTGGGGATGGAGGAGGAGAGAAAGGTGGGTGTTCTTTGCTGTGCTAGATGCTGTATGTGCACTGCATCACTGAACACTGTGAGGAAGTTAGAATTTTCATGCTATCCCCATTTTCCAGATGAGGAAGTTGAGGTGTATAGAGAGGTTAAGTAACTTGCTTGAGGTCCTAGTGTTAGGAAGTGGTAAGGTTCTGGAGTGTTCCCACTGCAATCCCTACCCCTTTCTTGTCTCATTGGACAGTTTCTGGTATCACAGGGGATTCTGAACCCTTCAGAAGGAGCCATTCTCAGGAAACTGTTTGATAAGCCAGTGTGGTGGTTGGAGTGTGCTGGGATGATATTTGGCAGACAAATTCCCAAATTCACAACAACTGAGCTTTGCAACTTAATTTTTTTTAAAATAAAATTAGGCAAATTGCATCAGATGTCAAGATAGAGACAAAGAAATGAGTACAGAGAAGAATCCTTTGCTTAACAGGAAAAAAAAAAAACAACCCAATAATGTTCAAGTAAACTTTAAAAACAGAAAAATATTTTATTTATATCTCTGTTGACATCATGGCTTTTGGATATTTTAAGAAAGCTAAAATTTCCTCAAGCCAGCAAATCAATCTTCCAGAAGGTAGCTGAGAGCCAGAGGGAGGAGATATTCAACCATGTTTTGGAGTGCCAACATTGGGCCAAGCCCTGCTGGTCACTGGAGATAAAAAGGTGAAAACGACACAGCCCTTGCTCTTGCAGAGTCAGCCTGAGGGTGGAGGTCGGAGATCGACAAGTAAGTGGACAATTTAATATGCTGTGGTTCAGGCTATGACAGGACTGAGGACAGGAGCCTGTGGGAATAGGGGAGAGAAGGTTCTGCAGAGGAGATGAATTTTGAGATGGGGCTAGAGGATAAGTCAGCAACAAAGCGGGAGAGTGGACGGACTACGACAGGCAAAGCTGTGGAACCACTGGACTGCAGAGTGTCTGGGGAAGTAGGAAAAGAGGCTGGAGAGATGGATTATAACCTGCTTGTAAAGGGCTTTGAATTTCAGACTGTGGAACAGACTAGAGGGAGGTTGTTCTAACAGTCCAGGTGAGACTGAAACAGTCTTGAACTTGGCCAGTGGCAGTGCAGGAAAGAAGAGAATAGGACAGTTTTCAATTGCATAAAATTTCAATTTTCAATAGGACAGTTTTCAATTTCAATTCTACCTGTAGAATTCTTATATTAAGATGGTAGAATGGCACAAAGTAGACACTCACTGTTTGAATAAAAGCCAGGTATTACAGATAGATTGCATTACACATATGATTAGATATTTACATAGAGATACACATTCACATTCACCAGCTATATAATTTTCATGATAAATAAATATACCTGGGAATTTTGAGTTAAAATATTTATTTTCATAACAGAAAGTGAATGCAAATTATGGTGATTTTGAGGCATCTAATGCTTCGTACATTAAGATGACAAATTGTTCTTTCCAAATAATTCATATTTAGTAACAAAGTTTTCTGCTTGATTGCCTATTATTTTATTGTACTATTACAGATATTGTATTTGATCTTAGAGTGGAATTTGCTGTTCCATGTCATTAAATAAATTTTCAGGAATATATTTTATTTCATTCCTCAGAGAATTGAAGGAGTTCAGAAGCTTTGAAGCATGTGCCTGTCTTCCAGAGTGTTAGAAAAACACAAAACACCTTGTTGCAATTCCCTTTTTTTCTTTTTTTCTTTTTTTTAAAAAAGGTGACATTGAAGATGGGATATGCTCATGGTGTGATGATAGGGGTGGGCTGAACTTGAACAGCTTATGACTACTTGTCCTTCAGGGCTAGAGAGAGTCCATGGCTGCCTGCCCTCCCAGTGTAAATTAGATTCTCTTCCCTGCCTGTCCCCCAGTCTATCTCCTGGCACCCTGTTTTCATACTTCACAGTGTTTATCACAATGGTGAATTATATATTTGTGGTAGATTAAATATGGCTGCAAATTCTCATTCCATCAGGAAGAAGTGGGGTCTGTGTACTCTCCTTTGAGTCTGGGAAGGCTTCTGTGGCTGCTAGACCAATAGAATATGGAAGACATTATTATGTGGGAGTATCCAGGCTGAGATGTTAATAAACTGGAAGCTTCTGCTTCCTGTCTCTTGGAAGACTTCCTGGAATCTGGAGCTCCTAAGCAAGAAGTCTGATTACCCTGACACTGCTCCACTGAAGAGTTCCTGTATAGGCTTTCTGGTCAACTGTCCTAGCTGAGCCCTGTTTTCCAGCCATCCCTGCTGAGGCATATGATGTGCTGGTGAACTGCTTTAGACCCTCGAGACTACAACATATCTGCTAGTTAAATACTGACCTTCATCCACATCATGTGGAACAGAACTGTCTAGCTAAACTCTGCCTGAATTCCTCACCCTCAAAATTGTGAGATGTAATAAAATGGTGGATGCCTTAAGCCATTACATTTTTGAGTAGTTTGTTATATGGCAACAGACAACTGGAACAACATTCATGTTTATTTACTTATTACTATCTGTTTTCTCCTTCAGACTGTAAGCACCATGAGGACAACAGGGGCCATGCCTGTTATGTTCACCATTGTGTATTCACTTAGCCCACTCTTGGCACACAGTAAGAATTTAATAACTATTTATTTAAAGAATGAATGGAAGTTCTATGACAGAAATTGGACAGAGTAGTTAGCCTAAAACCTAGATATGGATCCTCTACTCAGAGACTCCTTGGGTTTCCTCCAATGTGGTCTTTGTTCTGATATTAAAACTCTTTTGCTTTGTTTGCATGGGATGCATTCTGAAGCTAAGGGTGTTATTAGTTTCGATTGAGGGATATATTCTTTTTCCTAGCACACATCACATGCCCAATTTTTTTCTGGGAGGGAGCCAATGGCAGAAGTGTGAGCATTATTTGATTGTAGAATTAATTAGGAAGGAGTATCTATCTGTCTATCATCTATCTATCTATCTATCTATCTATCTATCTATCTATCTATCTATCATCTATCTTCATCCATCTAATCATCTCTATATCTTTCTATGTATCTATCATCTATGTATCCATCTATCTGTCTACCAATCATAGTTTTGGTTCTGAGGCTCTGATGCGACACTTGAAAAATAGTTCTTGGGTTTATTGGCATTTGATACCTCACTGTGTACAGAGAAACGAGCGTGTTTACAGTGGAAAGAATGGCTTCCTTGCCTGACTGTCTCTGATAGCCAAGCTTCTGCTTTCTCAGTGTCCACAAATTGTAACCATTAGTAAGGCATTCATTAAAAAGTGGAATGCTGGCACGGATTGCTTTATCTTTTCACTACACAATTCTATATCTGTGCCAGCAAATCTAATTATTATTATTTTGTTTGGTTGCAATTTCACCTCCCACACCACAGCATATGGTAAACATTTGATGACTCTTGAAGCATCTTTATTAACTTCTCCAAGAATCTTTTTCATCCCCTAGATGATAGGTCTTTTGGAAAAAGCCCAGCAGATGTGACTGCTGAGGTGGCTTGACAATATCCTTCTGGATGGTTTTAATAATAGTATTTTGTTTTCTTAAGAAGAGCACTTTATAGTGAATTTTAAAAAAATGCTGCCATGACTTCTTTGGCTGGCTCTGTTTTAAATGGGCTGTCCTGTGTGTGTGCATAGCATTAATACAACCCCTTGGCTGGGAGGTGGGTGTGTATTAAGACAATTGGATGTTGGACTGGATACTTACTTTCTCACAATTGAGCATTTTATATTAGGTAGATCAGAATCCTAAAAGCCCTCTTGTTTCATTATTACCTATATTTTTCCTTGTGGGGATTTTAAAGAATTTGATGGTATAGTCAGAGATAATGCAAAAAGTAGTGTCTGGTAATAATTTATTAATGTGATTAGTTCTATGGAAGACTCAGGGAACAATTACTTTTAGGGGGTCCAATGGGTATAGGTCTGTAAGTGGATTGAAAAAGGGGTGCTCATGTTGTCAGTGATTTTGGTAAAAGCTATGTTGTACCAAGGGAGTCTTCACATTTCATTCATGATTGAAAGTAATCAAGGAAAGCTGGTGTTTCAGTCAGGATTCATTTGGTTATAAATGATAACAAAACAAGTCAGACTATCTTTAAAAAAGATAACATTTATTGACACATGTAATTGAAAATTCTAGTTCTTCAGGCATAGTTGAATCCAGGTGCTCAAATCACGTTACCATGTTGGAGTCATTCTAAGGAATGCTTTTTCTAAATTGCAGTACAAAAGGCCTCTAGCAACTCAAGGCTTTCGTAGCCCTTACAACTTAACATTTTAGAGAACCCAGAATAGATTCTTTTCTAAAAGCTTCAGCAAAAATCCAGCAAAAAAAATTAATCTCATTGGCCTTATTTAGGTCATTTAATTATCCCCAAACCAATAACTGTGGCCAGAAGGAGGATGTGTTCTAATTATCCAGGTCTGGGCTATATTCTTACCCCTGGAACTGAGAAGTAAGGTCAACTCCAAGTGTTGATTAAAAATGGTAGCAGAGTATTTCTTTCAGGAGAGCTTCAAGACCTATTTCATTACAATTACTTGTTAGTCTTCTGGATCCTAAGAGCAAAGAGTGGGATGCTTCCTGAATAGAGTTTCAGGTGGGAAATTTGAATCTAGACCCATTTTGTGGTTTTCACTAAATGATCATGGGTGGGTACTTTCTCTCATAGGGTCTCATATTCCTCATTTGTAAAGTGAAGAGCTTGGATGAGGTGATTCTGATAATCCTATCTGGCTCAAAGCTTCTACAATTTTCTTTACCCTTGCTAGAAGGATTATTGTAAACATCCAGGGGGAAAAAGTATGTAATGTGTTCCAAACTGGAGGGATTTCTGATTCTGATATTGATGGTGATGATGATGACAGCAGTCCTGCACTCTATTAGAAACAGCCCCCGGTCCTCACTGCTCTCAGAGACACTGCTTCAGAGCTCTTCCTCTCACTTTCCCCAAACCTCATCAGCAATGCTGGCAAGAGACGTTCCGGTTGCTGTAAGGTCACTGGGATAAATGGGAAGGTTGGCCGATTGCCCGAAAATGAGTTTGGCTTAAAAGTTTCTTGCCCAAGAAATGGAAAGAAAAAACCTGCTGGGATAGCCAAGGGGAAAGAGAAGAGTGAGTGACCTCTTTATAAAGAACTGCAGCCCTGGAAATCTGACTAATGGTTGGAGAGGGTATGTGATGATAACTCACAGCGGCCACTTGGATTTAATTATAGCAACATTTGCAGACAATAAGTGGGTCTTGAGTGAAGCCTGCCTGATGATATGGCAGTGACAAAAGCTAATCTGGATTTCTAGCCAAAAGGATGAATGAGAAATGACTTGGGAACATTTCCTGTAGAATTTTTTTTTTTTTTTGTTATCACCATGGCCAAATATTTATTAGGGTTCTTGGGATGAAGATGATACTGTTCTCAATTCTAGAAAGAGAAGTGGACTTGGAATTGGAAAACCTGGGTTAACTTCTGGAGATTTTACTTCTTTGCTGGACCTCATTTTCATTATTTTCAAAATGGAAGCTTTGTTCTTTGCAGTCTTGAAAATTAGTAATTTTGAGACTACAGTTTCGACTAAGGTACATTCTATTTTTTAAAACATTCTCTGGTTTTTAAACTTCTCTTGCTTACACGTAATAAAAGAAGATAAGAGTCTTGACTTTTAGTTACTCCTAATAAAAAGGACTCATAGAGGATATAGTAGAGAAATTAAAATTCTTAATAATAAGCTGTCAGTAGGATCCTAGGAGAAAAATCATGATCCGAACAGCAAAGTCAAACATTTTTCCAACTTGCTTTCTGTTTATTGAGTATTTATATGTCAGCACTGTGTTTGGTACTTTATGTACAGATCAATACTGTGGGGTAGGTTTTACTAAACCTGTTTCAAAGGTGAGGATACTGAAGTTCAGATAGGCTGAATAATTTGCTCAAAAAATTCTAGTGTTTAGAAGGAACATTAATAAATCTCTAATCTCAACATTGACTTTCAAGGCTGCAAAAAACAAAGGTCTTCATTTTGCAAATGATGAAAATGAGGCTAAGTGAATAAAGACGAACTCTGGAAGTGAACCCAGGTTTTCTAACTCCAAGTCCAGTAAGCAAACTTATAAGGGATGGAGTGGGAATTCAGGTCAGTCTGAATCCAAGGGTTGTTCTCCTAGCACTATGCTATGCTTTGGCTCTGTTTCTTTCTCTTTACCTCCTCTCTAGGTCTCATTAAATGCAGGCAGCTTGGGAGTTTCTGGTCTTAGAAACCATCCTCTAGAAGTAGGTTTCTGCCTGGTATCTGGGATGTTTGAAATCCAAGCTTTGAGAATAGTGAAGGCAAGGCTCTTCTGCAGTTACACAGAGTGTGGAAGTGTCTGGGGAATGGGACCCTAGAGGACGTGGAGTATTGTGGTTAGTAGCTTACAGTCAGCTAGCGCTGCAAGAATGTTGGTTGGTGAGGATGTTTGCTCCTTTTCTCTTTCAAGTAAACTCCATTTTCTTATGTGTAATGGAGTTGTGCCTTCCAAGAGGATGGTCTTAAAGAGATTCTGATTATATCTCATATCTATGTACTATTCATGACTGTTAAATGATTATTTCCTTTGGCTGAATCATGCCTTGGGAATGAGCTCAACCACTGTATCAGTGAACTTTTTCTGGTTACAGACCTTTCCAAATGTAATGGCTTAAACAATAAACATATATTTAGATTATGATTCTATAGATCAGCAGCTCAGGCTGGACTCGGGAAATTCTTCTGGTCTTGGATTGCCTCAGTCTTGCATCTACTACCAGTCACCTGGGTGGCTTTCTTTTGGGGACTAGTGGGCCATTGGCTGGAGAGATAGGGGAAACCAGGCCCTCTGTCTTTCATCGTCAAGCAGGATAACCTGGGCTTGTTTACCTGACATTTGGACAGCATTTCAAGAGAGAGAGGAGAACTGTGCAAGTTCTCTTGGCTCTCAAAACTGTGTTAACATTACTTTTACTGTATTCTGTTTGCTGAAACAACTCACAAAACCCACCATGATTAAACAAGTTGGGAAATAACTTTCATCTTTTGATGGGAGGAGCTGCAAAGATACAGTACAAAATATGAATTCATACAAAGAAGCACTCTGTTGTGTCAATTTTTGTGAACAGTCTACCATAGCCATTCCTATTGATGTTGAGCCGATGAATGTCCATATAGATGTCACAGTTGCTATAGAATAATAGCACCCTGCAATAGAAAATAGGGCATTGTCTTCAGGAATAGATGGAGCTTTCATTGCAGATTTTTGTCCTTTCTCATTTCAGAAGGAATTTGGGGTGGCTTGCAGAGATACATGTAGCAGGACAAGGTCAAAGAGAAAATAGAAGGCTTAGGATACAGGAGCGTAGTTAGTATGAGAATACACAATTTCTTGTGTAGTTGCTAGAGGTGGGCTACACATTTGCATCTGGGCTCCTCATAGCCAAAGTACAGAGGAGAACATGATCAGTTGTGTGAACCGTGGTATCCATAACAGAGAAGGAGTCTAGCATCTCAGTTCAGTGTTGGGTGTGACAGGTCAGAGGTGGTATGAGTGTAGCTTAGGGAGGGAGCTTTTCTTTGAGCCTCATGGGAAAACTTATGGGGTAAAATGGACTAAGCAAAATTTGGAAAGAGGCTGAGTCAGGGTACTCCAGGTCAATATGTATATATTGAGTATATTTGATAATAACTAAAACTCACAGTCACATTTTACAGGTTATAGATGTTTTACAAGTTAAAAAGTTCTTGTGCATCATCATCTTTTTTTTTTTTTTTGAGATGGAGTCGCCGAGGCTGGAGTGCAATGGCGCCATCTCGGCTCACTGCAAGCTCCGCCTCCCGGGTTCACGCCATTCGCCTGCCTTAGCTCCCAAGTAGCTAGGACTACAGGCGCCCGCCATCACACCCGGCTAATTTTTTGTATTTTTAGTAGAGACGGGGTTTTACCGTGTTAGCCAAGATGGCCTGGATCTCCTGACCTTGTGATCTGCCCTCCTCGGCCTCCCAAAGTGCTGGGATTACAGGTGTGAGCCACTGTGCCCGGCCTTATCTTTTTATTGCCACTAACTAAGTTCAAGATAAGTAGGGAAGATATTATAATATAACCCTTATTTAACCGATAAGGTACCTCAGAGAGGCCAAGTGACTTGCTCAAGGTCATATGGTATAATCATACATGTTGTCTAACTTCTGTGACACTGGGTTGTGTCAGAAATATTGGATGAGATGCTTTGGAAGATACAGAGGAGTGGCATAGTCTCAAACTATGAAATATCCAGGGGGGAAAATATTTAATAATGGTAATAATAACAATAAAGGTGCTTTTTTCTTGCCCTCTTTTTAAATATGTATTATTTCTCTTAATCTTTGCACAGCCTCTTTGAGTTATCTCCATTTTACAGATGCTAACCAGAGGCTCAAAGAGTATAAAAACTTGACTATCTTCACCAAGATGGTCGTGGCAATGTTGGTTTGTAAGTCCAGGTCTCTCTTAGGTCAAATTATGGAGACTTCCTTCTAATGGATGCTGGCTGAGACACAGGCACACTTGATATTAGCAGGGGACACTATAAGATAGTGTATAACAATATGCAAATAGAGTCTTAGGAAATCAGAAGAAGCAGAGGCCAGGACAAATGATCTTCGCAGGGGAGAATTCATGAAGGAACACAGAATTTGCCAAAACTCAAAGGATTGACAATGATGCCCATGGGAACAGAAGACCAAAGAGTAGGCCAGGCAGGGGAATGGCACCAGGATAGTGGGTGATGTTCGTTCAGAGTAACCATGAATGAGCAATGACTTTTTAAAATTTGTTCAACTTATTGAATGAAGACTTATTGAGTACCAATGGTGAAAACAAAGATGAATTAGATTTGACCTGGTCCTCGAGAAACTCGAGACAAACATCAAAAACTATAAGGAAGGTGGTGGGAACTGAGGCAAAGGAAGTACTGGTTAGCCAAATAGTGATAGAATTGTCAGGATGAGGATCTTGAGCTTGATTTTACTGAGATAAGGAAGAAAGAAAACACACACACAAACAAAAACAAAAAGAATAAAAGAGAAAAAATCTATATGTAAATATAAGGATTCTGTAAGTCAGATGACAAGTGTAAGGAGAAAACAGTCTTAACATCAACTATTGAACAGTCGGAATTCAATTATTGAATAGACTGAAAACAGTCTTAACATCAACTCTGCTAGCTGAGTGTCTCGAAGAGGGTACAGGTCCAGATACGTGGGCTAAACTGTGGCAGAGAGTTCGAGCATCTTGAATGCAGGAGATGGCTGCAGATTACCTTGGCACCATAATGAGCCTTGGCGTGAAAAACAGTAGTTACAGCTAAAATATGTATTTATGTGACTTTCTTAAAAAAAAAAAGTCACATTGTTTTCTCTGATAGATGTAATACATGTGAATTGTAAAAAAATTTTTTAATATAGAAAAGAGCAGAGGTAAAAATCATTCATAACTACACCATCCAGAGAGGAACATTGTGAACCTTTTAAAGAGCTCCCTCTAGACATTTTTCCTAGTCATGTGTCTTATATAGCTGTATTCATCTATTTCCTCTTATGTGTGGATTTGAGAGTGGTAGCTCAATCCTTGCTCTTATCTCTGAAAACTTTTTTAGGAGTCTTAGAAATTGAATCGCTTGCTTTCATTAAGGATAGTCTTATTACTAAAATTATTTCTAGGAAAGGTTTAGCAATTTTTACTCTCACCATATATGAGAATACTCATCTTAATGCACTGATGCCAGTCTTGAGTTGTATCATTAAAAATAAATCTGTTCCCCAAACCCCATAAGCCCAGTATAATCATGTATCAGGCACATCCAACAGGGAGACAGTCTACAAAATACCTGATTAGTGCTCCTCAAAACTGTCAAAGTCACCAACAACAAGGAAAACCTGAAAAACTGTCACTGCCAAGAGGAGCCTAAGGAGATATGATAACTACATGCAATGTGGTCTCCTGGATAGGATCTGGGAACAGAAATGTTAGGTCAAATCAAGGAAATCTGAATATGGAGTTAATAATGTATCAATATTGATTAATAATTTGTCTCAAATTTATCATACTAATGGAAGATGCTAATAATAGGGAAACTGGGTGTGGGATGTATCTTCACAATTTTTCTATAAATTTAAAGGTGTTCTAAGTTTATTAAAAAATAAAGCATGCGCACAAGCAAAAGTGTAACAAATGAAGTCACTGATGTGAACAGATAACTATGAATGCATTTCTGAAATTTGCTAATATTACTAGTCTATACCTAACATAATGAGTCATTTGTGATCTCTAAGGTTTTCTTGAAATAACCAGAGATCACACATGAAATTGCAGAAGATAATCATATATAATACGTATTGGGTTGAAAGTTTGGTGCTTAAGAACATAGAGACAGGAATCAGAATGCCTCAGTTTAAACCCCGGTGCTATTATTTACCAGCTCTATGATCTTGAGTTAGTTATCTCATTAATCTGTACCTTGGTTTTTGAGTCTGTAAACTAATGATAAAATACTTCAGTGGGTTGCTCTGAGGATGAAATATGTTGATATTTGTACAACAATGCGAGGCAGTTAGTGTTATAAAAATGTTTAATAGTGAGAAAAAATAAATCTGTTAATTTACTTATTGAGCACCCTGTGTACCAGGCATTATGTTAAGTGTTAAGGACAATTGTGAAAAAGAGAGACAATGCTCCTACCCTCAAGGAGTTTACTGTTTAATTGGCAGAGACAGACAATAAACAAACAAGTAATTGTAGATTGCAATAGTGCTAAGAAAGAAACAACAAGCCAAAGTTACGGTAAAAAAGATGCTTTAGACGGTCGGGCACAGTGACTCATGCCTGTAATCCCAGCACTTTGGGAGGCTGAGGTGGGGGGATCACGAGGTCAGGAATTCGAGACCAGTCTGGCCAACATAGTGAAATCCCGTCTCTATTAAAAATACAAAAAATATTAGCCAGACGTGGTAGTGTGTGCCTGTAATCCCAGCCATTCGGGAGGCTGAGGAAGGCAAATTGTGTGAACCCGAGAGGCAGAGGTTGCAGTAAGCTGAGATCATGCCACTGCACTCCAGTCTGGTGACAGAACGAGACTCCGTCTCAAAAAAAAAAAAAAAAAAGAAAAAGAAAGAAAAGATTGTTTATTTATATTTCTTTGACTCCTTGTGATAATAAATATGTATTAATATATTTTTTAATGACTTAGTTTTCTTCTTTTGTCAATTGTGTGTGCCTTTTGTCTGTGTTTCTGTTGTGTGATTGTTTTTTACACTGATTTGTAAGGGCTGTTATTTATTTATTAGTGGTACTAATCTTTTCCCTAGTTTTATATTTGTTTTCTATTTTTTTGAGACAGGATCTCACTCTATTGCCCAGGTTAGTGTGCAGTAGAATAATCATGGCTCACTGCAGCCTCCACCTCACCTCACCAGTAGAGACAGAGTTTTATTACACCATGTTGCCCAGGCTGGTCTCAAATTCCTGGGCTCAACTGATCCGCCCACCTCAGCCTCCCAAAGTGCTGGAAATACAGGTGAGAGCCACTGTGCCTGGTCTATTTTTGTTTTAAAAATATATACATGTGAGATTTTAATTTTCATGAGGGCCACTTTATCCCACTTTTCTTTGAGACGTCCTCCATTACTTTTACAAGAAAAGTGTAACATTTTTCTTCAATCCCCAAACATGTTGTCTAATACATTTTTCTTTCAAATATTTCCTGAATTCATTTTTTACATTTAGCTCTTTTATTCATCTGACTTTTATTTCTGGATAAGTGTGATGTAAAGATTCAGACTGAAATTTTTTTCTAAATCTGGTCAATTTCTTGAATAATCCTTTTTCTTTCTGTTTGTGATGTTATCATTTCCTAAATTCTTTTACATACTAGAGGTTTATTTCTGTAATTTCTATCATATTTCTCTGGTTTTAAAAACATTACTGTTTTGATTACTGTAGCTCTATGGAATATTTTATTATTGATATGGCAGGTGCTACCTCCTCACCTTTTCTCCTCCAAAATGTTCAGTTATTACTACCAACTTTTTCTTTCAGATAAACTCCTGAGTTACTTTGACAAACTTCAATAAAAGTCCAACTAAGTGATTGGAATTTTATTAATGTCTTATACTATATTGAATAGAGTTTTTATGTTTCCAACACTACAATTAATGTTCCACTGTGGAACATATTACATTTGTTAATTTGTAAGATTTTCCTTCTTATTTCTATATAAAATCTTCCCCAAATAAATTATTAAATATTTAACTCTATTTTCACTTATTTGAATTGAAATGTAATTAATATTCAATGCTTATGTGAATTTCAACCTAGTATATCTACTCACTTTTATTTATTAGTATGTCTATTCTGTGGTTTCAATCATACTTGTATAGTACATCTTGATATCTGGTGGTGCAAGTTACCTTTTATTATATTTACTTTTTTTCACTTAAAAATTGATACATAATAGTTGCACATATGTAATATCGCTATTTGTTTTCAAAATAGAGATATTCCATTCATCTTTTTCTTTTTTTTCCTTCTGCTATGAGATTTGCTTTGCTGTTCTTCATTTCTAACTTCTTTTGCTAATGATTAGTTGTTTTATTTTCAGAATGTCTTGGTATACTTTTTAAGGCTGTGAATTTGGCTCCAATTATAAATTTGGCTGCACTGCATAAATTTTGTAATGTAATATGTCCACTATTTCTATTTTCTAATTACACTGTAATTTGGATTTCCCATTAATGATTATTTACAACATAATTTTTAAGATTTCAAAGCAGTTGTTTTTCTTTATTTGCATAAACATTCTTTTAATTTTAAATTTCATTATGCTGTAGTCAAAAAATGTGACTCGTATAATTGACACTTTGGGGGATTCATATGGTTTTTCATGATTAAACTTTGTTCCCAACATAAAAAATATGATAAATGTTTGAGATAATGGCTATGCTAATTACCCTGATCTGATCACTATACATTGTGTGTATCAAAACATCACTATGTACCTCATATATACAATTGTATATACATAATATACAATTATGATGTATCAATTATAAAAACTTCCAAGGCCGGGCACGGTAGCTTAGGCCTGTAATCCCAACACGTTGGGAGGTGGGCGGATCACTTGAGGTCAGGAGCCTGGCCGACATGGTGAAACCCTGTCTCTACTAAATATACAAAAATTAGCCAGGCGTGATGGCAAACGCCTGTAGTTCCCGTTACTCAGGAAGCTGAGGCACAAGAATAGCTTGAATCTGCAAGGCAGAGGCTGCAGAGAGCCGAGATAGTGCCATGGTACTCCAGCCTGGGTGACAGAGTGAGACTCTGTTTCAAAAAGAAAAAAAGAAAAAACAAAAAACTTTCAAGAAAATTTATACATCTAGAAAAAATTAAATAGCACAAATGAGTTTGTCTGAAAAGCAAGAGTCAATCTGTCAACCTTTTCTTATTCTTACTCTCTCTCTTGTCTTTGTGTTTTTACTTTCTTTGGGGATTGTTTCCACACCTCGTTATAATGTGTTTATGCTGCCATTACTTGATTTATCAATTGTAGGTAATATTAATGGACTCTGCACTATGGACAGTGAGAATTGACATCCTTACACTATTTATTTTCCCTTTCCCAATTTCTAATAGTTAAATGAATCTTTTCAGTTCTTTTATTAATTACTGTACAATTTTACAACATTAAATATCTTTCTCATGTGTAAGTTTTGTTTTTAGATATTTTGATATTATTCACCACTTATATAATCATGATTGTTCTACCTTCAATATGTATTGTGACCATTATCAGTATAAATTGGCATTTTCTCTTATATTGCATTTTCTGCCTTAAATTCTCATTTTTTGATATTATTAGTCAACTCTGCTCTTTTGTTTTTCTCTTTTTTGACCAACTTTTTTGTTAATCTCTCCAAAACATTCTTGCTGAGAATATAAATTTTATCTCTTACCTAGTGTTAAGAATTTTCGTAACATATTTTAATTTAGACTTATCTTACCTAGTGTTAAGAAGATTCTCAACACTAAGTAAAATTCTAAACTAGGTATATTCTAAATTAGGTATATAGGAAGTCTAAATTAGGTATATTTTGATAATGACATGTCTGTCATTTATTTATTTTTTTTAAAACTTTGTTCTGAATTCCAGTTTTCTGCTCTATGGACATTGATTTCTTTGTTTTTGGTAATCCTACTTCTATCTGTATTACTCTACAAATCAACGTAACAATTTTAATTTTTCCTACATATAGTAATGAAGTAAACATGTTTTTACTACTCTTACCTTTTCCCCTACCCACTTTCAGACTCTGATAACACTGTCTATCAACACAGAGCTATTATTAAATTATCTTTTTTACTTTTGTATTCATTTTCTTTCAAGATAATATTCTATTTTCTAGCCACATTTATAATAGTTGGTTATCCTGAATTCTGTGTTTACTGATTTAATATAATACTCAGGTTTTTAATATTTAATACTAAATATTTAATATTCAGTTTTTTAATACTATGGAAGTCGCATTTTTGACTTCTTTGATTTAACTCTTAATGAGTTAGGGTCTATATTCAAGTACTTTTTCTGAGTTGTATCTGGGTCATAATCTCTGTCAGTCCTGTTTTTGTCGAGAATATCTTCCTAGTTTTTCTGATTGAGTCACTTTTAATCACTGTGTCGTTATTTAGTCATTATGTATATAAACATATTTATACACATATTTATTTATTATATTGATATATTTATTACGGAAATTGGCTCAGGTGATTATGAATGCCAAGAAGTTTCACCATCTGCCGTCTACAAGCTGAGAACCAGGAGAGCTGGTGATGTAATTCAGTTTGAGTTCAAAGGCCTGAGAACCAGAAACTCTGACGTCCAAGGGCCAGAGAAGATGAATGTCCCAGTTCAAGAAGAAAGAGGGAAAACTCACCCTTCTTTAGCCTTTTTGTTCTACTGAGGCCCTCAATGGGTTGGATGATGACTGCCCACACTGGTGAGGGTGGATCTTCTTTACTCAAGTCTACTGATTTAAATGCTAATCTCTTCTGGGAACACCTCCACAAATACACCCAGAAATCTTGTTTTACCAGGTATCTGGGTATCCCTTAGCTCAGTTAACTTGACGCATAAAATTGACCATCACAGTTACCATGTTTTTCCTTTAAAAAACTGTGAAGACTTTGCTCTATTTTATTTATTTATTTATTTATTTTTGGTGTTTAGTTTTAAGGAGAAATCTGAGAAGACTCTATGTTTTTATCTTTTAAAATAATTTATTTTATGTTTGGCAATTGTTTTTTCTGACTGTCGGTCTCTTTTTAATCAGTGTTGACTGGTACTTTTAAATCTTTTTATTTAGTAGACATAAATTTTTCTTTAATGCTGGAAGGCTTTTTTCCCCCCACCTTTATCTTTGATTTTTGCTCTATTTCAATTTTGTTCCATTTGTTTTGGTCTCATTTTTAGGAATATCAATTATCTGCAGATTTGATTTCTGTTCTCACCTCTACATCTATCCATCTTCTCTCATTTTATTTTCTTCTCTTCCCTGCCCTTTACATTTTTGAAGGATTTTCTAGGTTTGTTTTTAGGCAATTAATTTGATTTTCTACAGTGTCTATGATTATATTTTCTGCTTCTAATGCAGATTTTCATGGTGTTATTTCATTTCTATTTTCCTTCTCATCTCAGCAAGCTTATCTTTATGTCTCTGTATTTCATTCACCTATTTTTAAAGTTGTGTCTAACACCTGATACTCCCAATTTTTATTTGCTTAATGGTATCCGTATTCTCTTGAACCTAATTAAAAACTAAAATTTATGATTTCTACATTTCTTTAGTCTTCTGTATCAATAATTTTCAGAAGACAGCTGTTTGAATCAGTCAGGGATCTTAGTTTAACGTGGAAGAAATTGACTTTGGCTAATTTGAGTGTATTGATGTTGGGTAGTCTCTGGATTGTTGAATAGAGGGCATGCGCTGGATAACTGAACCTAGAGGTGACATGGCTGCAATCCTGTCAAAATCACACCACAGAACTGGCCAGGTGAGCATTCTCTGCTATTTTTGCCAAGCACCCAGTGCCACAGCTTCCACCTCTGTCATTATTTCCTCCAGAAACTATGTTGCTGCCATGGTTGCCCTTCTGCCATCCGAATGGATTCTCCATTGTTCTGCTTTTTGCATTACTAGACACTGGTTCATAGTTCAGGAAGCATGCACATGTTTGGCTGAACCTAGATTACATGTCCATGGTCTAACTGCAAGTAAGTCTGGTAAGCAAGTTTCTGATCTTTTTAGCACCTGTAGTAGAAGGTGGCCTCTGTCTCCCACCAAGGCCTACAAAGAGTGAAAACATGAACAAAGAATGGACAGTCAATACAGTAGGGTCCATTATATTCTTCTTTGTATCTTGAGTGCTGTGCTATTTTTCCTTCTGTTTCAGAAACTTGTAAATTCTCAAGCTTGATTTTTACATTTTTTTAAATGAGTATATTCCTTTTAACAAAGATATATATAGCAGAGCTTGCATTTGCCAAAAACAGTGAGTAGATTTCTTTGGTCCCTGGCACTGCTGGTGATTACTTTTCAAAACCTTCTTTTGCCTTTTGAAATACTAAGCATGGTGGGTAGAGTGGGAGAAAGCTTTCTCACAGGAATAATTAATATTTTTTATCCACTTTGGTTACTGTTGAAGCATCAAAGGTGGAGTGAAAAAGGAGAGGTATTTCTCAGCCTGAACTGAAACAGCTATCTTTTGGAATAAGCACATTAGGTTTCTTCTTTTAATGGCCAATATCATTCTGAATGGGCAAAAGCTGGAAGCATTCCCCTTGAAAACTGGCACAAGACGAGGATACCCTCTCTTACCACTCCTATTCAACATAGTATTGGAAGTTCAGGCTATGACAAGCAGGCAAGAGAAAAAAATAAGTGTATTCAATTAGGAAGAGAGAAAGTCAAATTGTCTTTGTTTGCAGATAACATGATCTTATAGCTAGAAAACCCCATTGTCTCAGCCCAGAAGCTTCTTGAGCTGATCAGCAACTTCAGCAAACTCTCCGGATACAAAATCAATGTGCAAAAATCATGAACATTCCTATATACCAACAATACACAAGCAGACAGTCAAATCATGAAAGAACTCTCATTCACAATTGAAATAATATTTTAGTGGGCTGTAACCTTATTTTAAGTCGAGGAGCATCTGTATTATGTGAAGTGTCTGTTTAATTCTTTTGTTCACAATTCTGTCCATTTTCTTATTGAGCTGTAAGAATTCTTTATGTATTCTGAATACTAGCTGTTTGTCAGATTACAAATATTTTATCTCATGATATGGCTTGTCTCTTCATTTTTTTCAAGATGTCTTGATAAGCAAAAGTTTCAAGTTTTGATGAGATCTAATTTACCAATTTATTTAAATGGTTTGTGGTTTTGTGTCCTATCTAAGAAATTATTACCTACTCTGAGGTTGCAAGGATTTTCTTCTTTGCTTTTCTTTTGTTCCATCACATTTAGGCCTATGGACAATTTTGATTAATTTTTCTTTATGATATAAGATAAGGGTTAATATTCATTTTCTCACCTAAGGGTATCTACTTGTTCCAGCACAATTAGGGGAGAAAACTTTCCTTTCTTTTTCAAATTACCTCAGTACTTTTATTGAAAACTAATCAAATATATATGAATTTATTTCTTGGTTCTATATTCTATGCAAATTGATCTATATGTCTATCTTTCTGGCACTACTACATTGTTTTGATTACTGGGTCTTAAGAGTAAGACTCGAAATCAGGTAGTGTAAATATACCAGTTTTTTTCTTCTATTTTGAAAATGCTTTTTATTTTCTAAGTCATTTTGATTTCCATATAAAATGTATAATTAACTTGTAATTTTCTACAAAAAAGTTCTGTTGAAATTTTTTGGCATTATGTTAAAACCATAGATACATTTGGAAAGAGACATCTTAATTATATTGTCTTCTAATCCATGAACATGGTATACCTCTCCATTTATTTACATCTTTGCTAATTTAACTCAGCAGTGTTTTGTTCTTTTTGTTATAGGAATCTTGTTTCACTTGTTAAATTTATTCCTAAAGATATTATATTTATTTGGTGCTATTATAAATGCAGTTTTGAAATTTGTGTTCCAATTGTTTGCTGGCAATATGTAAAAATTCAATTAATATTGATTTTATCTTGATTTTTAAAAATTTAATTCTATAATCTGAGATCTTGATAAATTCCCTCGTTAGTTCTAGTAGGTTTTTGGCATCATCCTGAGGGTTTTCTACGTAAGTAGTCATGTTATTTGCAAATAGAGGCAGTTTTATTTATTCCCTTCTAATCATTATGCCTTTTAATTTTTCTTAATTTGTTAAATTCCTAGCACCATTAGCGTTGAATAGAATTGGTGAGAGCAGATATCATTGCCTTCTTTCTGATCTTAAGGGAAAAGCATTCATTATTTTATCATTAAATATAGTATTAGCTATACATTTTTTCCTAGATATTCTTTATCACATGGAAGAACTTCCATAATTTGCCAAGAGTTTTTGTCATGAATGGGTGTGAAATTTTGTCAAGTGCTCTTTTATTCAGAGGTTAAAATATCACAGGATTTTTAAAAAACTTATTTTAGGTTCAGGGGTACATGTGAAGATTTGTTACATAGGTAAACTTGTGTCATGGAGGTTTGTTGTACAGATTATTTTACCACTCTGGTACTAAGTCTAATATCCAATAGTTCTTTCTTCTGTTCCTCTCCCTCCTTCTAAACTCCACTTTCAAGTAGGTCCCAGTGTCTGTTGTTCCCCTTTGTGTCCATGTGTTCTCATCCTTTAGCTCCCATTTATAAGTGAGAACATGTGGTATTTGGTTTTCTGTTTCTGTGTTAATTTGCTGGAGATAATGACCTCCAGCTCCATCTATGTCCCTGCAAAAGACATGATCTCGTTCTTTTTATGGCTGTGTAGTATTGCATAGTTTATATGTACTACATTTTCTTTATCCAGTCTACCATTGATGGACATTTAGGTTGATTTCATGTCTTTGCTATTGTGAATAGTGCTGAAATGAACATATGTGTACATGTGTCTTTAGAGTAAAATGATTTATATTCCTTTGGGTATATACCCAGTAATACAATTGCTGGGACGAATGGTAGTTTTGGTTTTAGCTCTTTGAAGAATTGCCACACTGCTTTCCACAATGGCTGAACAATTTACACTCCTACCAACAGCATATAAGTGTTCCTTTTCTCCACAACCTTGCCAGCATCTATTATTTTTTGACTTTTTAGTAATAGTCATTCTGACTAGTGTGAGATGATATCTCATTGTGGTTTTGATTTGCATTTCTCTAATGATCAGTGATAATGAGCTTTTAAAAATATGCTTGTTGGCTGCACGTGTGTCTTCTTTTGAAAAGTATCTTTTCATGTCCTTTGCCCACATTTTAATGGGGTTGTTTTTTTCTTGTAAATTCATTTAAATTTTTTATAGATGCTAGTTATTATACCTTGGTCAGGTACATAATTTGCAAAAATTTTCTCCCATTTTGTAGGTTGTCTGTTTACTCTTTTGATAGTTCCTTTTGCTGTTCAGAAGGTCTTAATTAGATCCCATTTATTAATTTTTGCTTTTGTTGCAACTGTTTTGGCGATTTCATCATGAAGTATTTGCCAGTTCCTATGTCCAGAATGTCATTGCCTAAGTGGCTTTCTAGGGTTTTTCATAGTTTTCAGTTTTACATTTAAGTCTTTAGTCTATCTTGAGTTGATTCTTCTATATGGTATAAGGAAGGGGTCCATTTTCAATTTTCTGCATGTGGTTAGCCAGTTATCCCAGCATCATTTATTAAGTAGGGTGTCATTTCCCCATTGTTTGTTTTTGTCAAAAAAAATCAGATGATTATAGATGTGTGGCCTTATTTCCTGGCTCTCTATTTTGTTTTATTGGCCTATAACCAAAACAGCGTGCTACTGGTACAAGAACAGTTTGACACTGGGCAACATGATGCCTGCAACTTTGTTCTTTTTGCTTAGGATTGCCTTGGCTAGTTGGGCTTTTTTTTTTGGTTCTACATGAATTTTAAAATAGTTTTTTCTAGTTCTGTGAATAATTTCATTGGTAGTTTGATAGAAACAGCATTAAATCTGTAAATTTATTTGGGCAGTATGGACATTTTAAATATATTTGGTTATATTGATTCTGCATATCCATGAACATGGAATGTTTTTCCATTTGTGTCATCTCTGATTTCCTTGAGCAATGTTTTGTAGTTCTCACTGTAGAGATCTTTCATCTCTCTGGTTAGCTGTATTCTTAGGTATTTTATTCTTTTTGTGGTGATTGTGAATGGGATTTGTGTTTCTGATTTGTTTTTTGTCTTGGCTGCTGTCGAGTGTGTAGGAATGCTAGTGATTTTTGTATGTTGATTTTGTATCTTGAAACTTTGCTGAAGTTGTTTATCAGCTAAAGAAGCTTTTGGGCCAAGACTACGAGGTTTTCTAGATACAGAATCATGATCATATCATCTGCAAACAGGAATAAGTTTGTCTTCCACTCTTCCTATTTGGATGCCCTTTATTTCTCTTCCCTGATTGCTCTGGCCGGAACTTCCAATACTAAGTTGAATAGGAGTGGTGACGGGGGCATCCTTATCTTGTGCCAGTTTTCTTTTTTTTTTTCCTGAGAGGGAGTCTCACTCTGTTGCCAGCCTGGAGTACAGTGGCATGATCTCAGCTTACTGCAATCTCTGCCTCCTGGGTTCAAGTGATTCCCCTGCCTCAGCCTCCTGATGATCTGGGACTACAGGCGCATGCCACCATGCCTGGCTAAGTTTTTATATTTTGGTAGAGACAGGGTTTCACCATGTTGGCCAGGATGGTCTTGATTTCCTGATTGCCTCAGCCTCCCAGCCTGCTGGAATTACAGGTGTAAGCCACCGCGCCCGGCCATCTTGTGCCAGTTTTCAAGGGGAATGCTTCCAACTTCTGCCCATTTAGTGTGATGTTGGCTGTGAGTTTGTCATAGATGGCTCTTATTACTTTGAAGTATGTTCCTTCAGTACCTAATTTATTGAGAGTTTTTGACATGAATGGATGTTGAATGTTATTGAAAGCCTTTTCTGTATCTATTGAGGTAACCACATGGTTTTTGTCTTAAGTTCTGTTTATGTAATGAATCACATTTATTGATTCACATATGTTGAATCAACCTTGCATCCCAGGGAATAAAACCTATTTGGTCATGGTGGATCATGATTTTTGATGTGCTGATGGGTTTGGTTTGCAGTATTTTGTTAAGGATTTTTGCATCAAACTTCGTTAAGGATATTGGCCTGAAGTTTTATCTTTTTGTTATATCTCTGTCAGGTTTTGATATTAGGATG
Source organism: Theropithecus gelada (assembly GCF_003255815.1). Classification (NCBI taxonomy): domain Eukaryota; kingdom Metazoa; phylum Chordata; class Mammalia; order Primates; family Cercopithecidae; genus Theropithecus; species Theropithecus gelada. The sequence goes on along the minus strand of NC_037683.1, from coordinate 35,064,350 downwards.
ATGCTGGCCTCATAGAATGAGTTGTGGAGGAGTTCCTCCTCAATTTTTTGTAATAGTTGTAGTAGGAATGGTGCTATCTCTTGTTTGTACATCTGGTAGAATTCGGCTGTGAATTCATCTGGCCCTGGGTTGAGTTTTTTTTGTTTTGTTTTGGTTTTAGTTGGTAGGCTATTTATTATTGATTCAGTTTTGGAGCTCATTATTGTCTGTTCAGGAATTCAATTTATTCCTGGTTCAGTCTTGGTGAGGTGTGTGTGTCCAGGAATTTATCCAACTCTTCTAGTTTTTCTGCTTGTGTGCATAGAGATGTTCATAGTAATCTCTGATTATTATTCATATTTCTGTGAGGTTAGTGATAACATCCCCCTTTTCAAGTCTGATTGTGTTTATTTGGATCTTTTCTCTTTTATGCTTTATTAGTCTAGCTAGTGGCCTGTCTTATTAATTTTTTTTAAAAGCCATTTCCTGGATTTATTAATCTTTACTTTTTTTTTTTTTTTTTTTTTTTTTTTGCTTGTTTGATATCCTTCAGTTCAACTCTGATTTTGGTTATTTCTTATCTTCTGCTAGCTTTGGGGTTACTTTCCTCTTGCTTCTCTAGTTCTTTTAGTTTTGATATTAGATTGTTAATTTGAGTTCTTTCTAACATTTTGATGTGGATGTTCAGTGCTATGAATTTCCCTCTTAACACTGCCTTAGCTGTGTCCCAGAGATTCTGGTATGTTGTATCCTTGTTCTCTTTAGTTTCAGTGAACTTCTTGATTTCTGCCTTAATTTCATGATTTATCCAAAAGTCATTTAAGAGCAGGTTGCTTACTTTCCATGCAATTCCATGGTTTTGAGTGACTTTTTTCCCTCAATTTTGATTACATGGTTGATTTTAGAGTATGTGACATGTGGCAACAAGAAGAATGTATTTTCTGTTTTTTTCTGACTGGAGAGTTCTGTAGAGGTCTATCACATCCATTTGTTTCAATGTTGAGTTTAAGTCCTGAATGTCTTTGTGAATTTTCTGCCTCAGTGATCTGTCTAATACTGTCAGTGGAGTGTTGAAGTTTCCCACTATTATTGTGTGGGATTCTAAGTGTCTTTGTACATCTCTAAGAACTTGCTTAATGAATCTGGGTGTTCTTGTGTTGGGTGCATATATATTTAAGATAGTTAGATCTTATTGAATTGAACCCTTTACCATTATGTGATGCCCTTACTTGTCTTTTTTGATCTTTGTTGGTTTAAAGTCTGTTTTGTCAGAAATTAGGATTGCAACCCTGCTTCTTTTTCTAATTTTCATTTGTTTGGTAGATTTTTTCTCCATCTCTTTATTTTGAGCCCATGAGTGTCACTGCATGTGAGATGGGTCTCGAAGACAGTATACCATTGGGTCTTGCTTTTTTATCTAGCTTACCACTCTGTGCCTTTTAAAGGGGCCATTTAGCCTGCTTACATTCAAGGTTAGTATTAATATGTGTCTGTTTTATCATGTCATCGTGTTGTTAGCTGGTTATTATGCCTGCTTGCTTGTGTGGTTGTTTTATAGTGTCATTGGTCTATGTACATAAGTGTGTTTTTGTATTGGCTGGTAATGGTCTTTCCTTTCCATATTTAGTGCTCCTTTCAAGATCTCTTGTAAGGTGGGTCTGGTGGTAACAAACTCCCTCCACATTTGCTTATCTGAAAAGAATCTTATTTCTCTTTCACTGAGGAAACTTAGTTGGGCTGGATGTACAATTCTTGGTTGAAGATTTTGTTTTTTAAAAATGCCCTAAATAGAACCTCAATATCCTCTGGCTTGTAGAGTTTCTGCTGAGTGGTCTGTTGTTAGCCTGATGGGGGGGTTCCCTTGCAGGTGACCTGCCCTTTCTCTCTAGCTGCCTTTAACATTCTTTCTTTCATTTCAACCTTGGGAAATCTGTTGATTATGTTTTTTGGGGCTGATCCTCTTGTGTAGAATCTGGCAGGGGTTCTCTGAATTTGACTGTTGGCCTCTCTAGCAAGGTTAGGGAAGTTTTCATGCACTATATCCTGAAATACGTTTTCCAAACTGTTTGCTTTCTCTCTGTTCCTTTCAATGATGCCAATGATTCATATATTTGGCCTTTTTACATAATTTCATATTTCTTAGAGGTGTTGTTCATTCATGTTTATTTTTTCTTTATTTTTTTCTGACTGTCTTAATGCAGAGAGGCAGTCTTCAAATTCTGAGATTCTTTCCCCAGCTTGGTCTATTCTGCTGTTAATACTTGCAATTGCATTGTGAAATTATCATAGTGTGTCTTCCAGCTCTGTCAGATCAGTTAGTTTTTTAAAAAATACTGTCTATTTCATCTTTCAGTTCCTGTATTATTTTGTTGTGATTCTTAGTTTCCTTGGATTGGGTTTTATTATTCTCCTGAATCGCAGTGATCTTCATTCCTATCCATATTCTGAATTTTACTTCTGTAATATAAGTGAATTCAACCTGGTTAAGAGTCCTTGTTGGAGAACTAGTGTCGCTATATGGAGGACATAAGACACTCTGGTCATTTGAGTTGCCAGAGTTCTTGCATTGGCTTTTTCTTATCTCTGTGTGTGGGTGTCCCTTTAACTGCAGGGCTGCCTCTGATTGAAGTGGTCAGGGCAGAGGCAGGGTGCTGGAGTCCCAGGTCGGGTGGCCTTACGCTGTGAGGAGAAGTGAGAACCAATACCTCACTTTTGCATGAGGTAGGTGCTCTATGCTGGACATTCGGACCAGTGCCTGGTCCCATAGACTCTCCAGAGATGGAGAAAGCAAGGACAAGGGCTGTGATACAGTCAAGATAGCAACCTATGCCTCCTACTGGGAGCTCTCTTCCAAGGGGTTGCAGAGTTGCTACTGGATTGATTGTCCCAGTTTGGGTGGCTAGAGTCCACACCAGGAGAAACCTGCCCAGTGAGGAGATACAGGATAGGAAACCCATGTAACAAACAGTCTGGAAACTTTTCCACAGAGCTGCTGCAGTACCGGAAGATATCAACAGTAAAGACTACAAAACAGCAAAGATGGTGACCTGCCCCTTCTTTGGGGAGCTCCAGATATGGACCTGTTGCTGGCTCAGACATGCTGGTGGAGTGGGGTGCTGGGGGCCTGGGTTGGGAGGTCCTGCCCAGTGAGGAACAATGGGGTCAGGAAACTGTGAAAAAGCCATCTGGCCACATTTTGATAGAGCAACTGTGCTGTGTTGGGAGTCTGCTCCAGCCCCTAGTCACCTCAGACTCTCCAAAGTCTGAAGGTGACAATGGCTGGGACTTCAAGTCAACAAAGATGGTGGCTTACCCCTCCCTCTGGGGGCTCTGTCCCAGGGAGGTTTGGAATTGCTGCCATCTGGAAAACACTGGTGAGGGTGGTCGTAGACCTTAGTTGGGAGGTTACATCCAGTGAAGAGAAATGGGATCTGGGACCCATGTGAAAAAGCAGTCTGGCTGACTCTTCACAGAGCTGCTACACTGTGTGGGGTGATCAATCCAGTCCCTTGGTTGCCTCGGATTTCCCAGAACCTGAAGGCATCAATGGCTAAGGCTGTGAAACAGCAAAGATGGTGGCCCACCCCTCCCTCTGGGAGCTCTATCTCAGGGAGGTGTAACACTGCTACCCATGACTGGCTGGAGTTCCAAGCCAGTGGGTCTTATCTTGTGAGGTGCTGTGGAAACAGGGCCTGAAGACTGTTGCTGCTCAACCCCCTGGATTCAGCCTTTTTCTAGGGGTATGTACAGGGACCTAACCTCTTGCTTTGCTGGAGTTGCTGCTGCTTTGCTGGGAAACCTAGGCATCTAAAGCCCACAGGGCTCTACTTATGCCTGAGTGTTTGCTCTGCTGAGATTCCGTGTAGCTCTGCATGTCAGACTGTGGGCCCTGGTGGAATGGGTTCACAAGGGAGTCTCCTGACCTGAGGTTTGCAAAGATTTATGGGAGTAGTGCGGATCCCCAGGGTCACTCACTCACTCACCACTTCCCTGGGCAGGGGAGATTCCCCTGGCTCCTTGTTATTTGTTGCTTCTGGGTGAGCAGTCCTGCCTTGCTTTTTTCTGTTCTGTTTTCTGTTGGTCAAGGTGTTTTTTTTGTTTTTTTTAAATTAATCTCAATGTGTGTAACTGAGTACTTCAGTTGAAGGTGCTGTGTTTACTTGCCCCTTCTATTTCTCTCCATGAGAGCAGTGCACACTAGCTGCTTCTGTGGACTATGTTGGCCAGCCCCCCTTTGAATTTTTTTCTTCTTTATTTTGTTAATATGGTGGATTGCATTGGTTTTGTTTTTAAATGTTAAACCAACCTTGCGCAACTGGAATAAATACCACTTAGTCATGATATATTAACTATTCCTTTGATATATTGCTAGGTTTAACATGTTAAAAGTTTTTTGTACTTGTGTTTATGAAGGATATGAATCTGTAGTTTTAAAAATTGTAATATCTTATGTAATTTTAGTATCAGGATAATGACACTCTTTTTTTTTCCTGTTTTCTGGAGGAGTTTCTGTAGAATTGTTATTTTGGCTTCCTCATATATTTGGTAGAATTCACCAGCAGGGATATCTTGCCCTGAAGACTTTTAAATACAATTTTCATAGATAGGCTTTTTTTTTCTTTTGAAACAAGTAATTTCATTTCTTTAGTAGATATTAGGTTATCTGTTTCTTCTTGATTGTGCTGTACTAGTTTTCAAAAAGTGTGTTTATTACATTTAACTTGTCAATTTTTCTTAACTTTTTAATATTTGTACTATTTAGAGTTATAACCCCTTTTTATTCCTGATATTGGTAATTTGTGTCTTCCCCTTTCTACCACCATTTTCAACTCAGTTCAGCTAGAGATGTAGGAATTTTTTTTAAATTAAAGAGTCATCTTTTGGCTTTATTTTATTTATTGTTTATTTCCTATTTCATTGATTTTTGCTTTTTATTTACTTCTATCTGCTTTGGATTTACTTTGTTCTTTTTTTTCACTAGCTTCTTAAGGACATTAATTACAAATTATTCCTTTTTCTTTTTCCCAACATGAGCATTTAAAGTCATAAATTTCCCTCTACTGTCTTAACTGCATCCCACAAATTTATTTCTATGTTGTATTTTTATTATCATTTAGTTTCAAATATTTTCTAATTTTTTGATTTTTATTTGACCCATGGATTATTGAGATATCTGTTGTCCAATTTCCAAACATTTGTAATATTCTTTGTAATTGTAATGTTATATTATTGTTATTGATTTATAATTTAGTCTTTTAGTGGTCAAAGAACATACTTTGTATAACTTCAGTCCTTTGAAATTTATTGAAACTTGCATTATGACCTAACATATGTTCTATATTGGTGAATGTATTAAGTATATTTGAAAATAGCATGTATTGTGTAGTTGTTGAGTGTAAAGCTCTATAAATACAAATTAGGCAAAAATGAATGACATATTCAGTTATTCTAGGTATTTACTTGTTCTTTTTTCTAGATTTTAAGTAATTTGCTGAAAGGGGGGTATTAAATTATCCTGCTATGATTGTAGAATCATCTATTTCTCCCTTTAATCTTATCAATTTTTGATTCGCTTATTTTAAAATTCTGTTATTAGGTACACACACATTTATAATTTCTATGCCTTTCTGATGGATTAATCCTTTTATTATAAAATACTCTTCATTATTTTTTCTAAAACTCTTGAGATCTATTTTATCTGCTATTATCACAACCACTGTAGCCTTACTATGGTTACTCTTCACATGGCATGTCTTTTTCTGTCCATTTACTTTCAACTTTTAAATTTATGTTTGAGATATATCTCTTTTAAGATATATCTCTTTTAGATAGAATTTGGTAAGGTCTTCATTTAAAAAAATCCGTTCTGATAACCTGTGTCCTTTAATTGCAGTGTTCGGCTCAATTAACATTTAATATAATTACTGATATGGTTGAATTTAGGTAGCCATTTTATTTTTTATATATTTTGAATCCCTCTCATTTTCCCCACCCTCATCTTACCTTCTTTTGGGTTATTTCAATATCTTAATTTCCATTTTAGGATACTTATTCATTTGAAATTATACTTCTGTACATTTCAAAAACATGTTTGCTCTATACATTCCTTTCACAGTTTATGCAGTGCTAATATGATAAAAAGTAGAATTATTGTAATACATAGATAGGTCTATTTAGTTTCTATCTTACCACTCTTTAAGTTATCATTGTCACATATATTACATCTAAGTACATGGCAAATCCTACAAGAAAATGTCATACTTTTTGCTGTGAATAATCATTTGTATTCTAAATAATTTAAAAGAAGAAAGTGTTTTTATTTACCCATATATTTACCACTTATATTTTCTACTCTTCATTCATTCCTGAAAATCCAAGATTTCCCTTGATATCATTTCCTTCAACTTGAAGACCTTTTTGTACAGTTCTGGTGGAGACCAATTCCCTTAGTTTTTCATTACCTAAAAATGTCTTTATTTCACTTTCCTTTTTGCAGCAAGTTTCACTGAATTTAGAATTCTAGGATGACAGTTATTTTCTTGTAACATGTTAAAGATGTTCCACTGTCTTCTAGCCTCTCTAGTTTCTGGGAAAGGTTTGTGAGAAAAGTTTGTGATAATTTCTATCATTATTCTGCTATATATAATGTGATGTTCTTTTCTGTCTGCTTTCAAATTTTTCTATTTCTCTTCCCTGAACATCAGTTTGGCTATAATGTACTTAAATGTGGATTTCTTTGCATTAATTCTCTTTGAGGATTTTTGAGCTTCCTAGATCTGTACATTTACATCTTAAAAAATTTGGAGATGTTTTCTGGTGTTTATCTTTAAAATATTTTCCTGCCCCATGTGTCTTTCTTGGTAAGATATATTGAAATTATTTCATAGGTCCCTGAGGTTCTGCTTATTTTTAAAAAAAATTTTCCCCTACCTCTCTTATTCAAATTAGATGATGTTTATTGATCTGTCTTCAAATTCATTGCTTCCTTTCATCTCCATTTTGCTATTAGGACCATCCACTGAATTTTTCATTTGAGATGTTTTAGTATTCAGTACTAAAATTTCCATTCATTTCTTTTTTATATGTTGTTTTTTTCTTGCTGAGGTTTTTAATCTTCATATTTGTTATATTTCCTTGACATCACTGAGTATACTCACAATAGCTATTTTGAAATTCTTTCCTGATAATTCCAACATATAGGTCATCTTGACATGGGCTTCTATTGTTTGCATTTTCTCTTGAGACTGGGTCACATTTTTCTGGCACTTTGTATGTTGAGTAATTTTGTATTTTATCCTGGATGCTGTAGAGGCATTATTATAGAGACTCTGAATTTTGTTATATTGCTCTAAAGAGTGTTGATGTTTCATTTTAGCAGGCATCTTATTTCCTTTGGTTTAAAATGAAGTCTGTAATACCTTTGCTGAGTGGAAGTTCAGAACTGAGTTTAATTCTATAATCCTTAACTGCTAGCTGCTTTCTATTTGACCCATTCATACATAATTCAGGGGTCATCCAGAAATGTGAGCTACTGAGTACAAACAGAATTTGGTGGTATTCTTTCCTGGCTTTCTTCTCCCACAACTTCTGATTGTCTACTTTGCCTGGAATTTTGCTAGTTCCTCCAGCCAGAAAAGTAGGAGACTTTTTCTTGGAATTTCAGCAGTGCTACTTTGGTCATGATTCTGGTTGCCTTTCGGGCATACCTGCAAAAACTATAAATCACTCTGTGCTGACTTCTTACTATAAGTTTGACTGCCTTTCAAAATATGCCTGCTTTTTTTCAGTTCTTGGAGCCATCAAGTATTTATATTTTTTCTTCTAGCATTTATAGATATTATTTATGGAAAGATACATTATTAGACACCCAGCCTTGAATTAGCTTGAGCTTACTTGAGTTAGCTTGACTGGGTTTTTGTTTCTTGCAGAACCATAACAGAAGCCATTAATTATGAATCCAGGATTACTATAGGCTTGGCAGAATGTTGCAGTGGCAATGGCATAGGTTTGGGAAATGGATATACCACTCTATTTAAGCTATATGACTTAAGCAAGAGTTAATGTTAGTTATCTATTGTTATATAAAAAATTACTTGAAAATGTAGTCACTTAAGATGAAAAACATTTATTATCTCACATGGATTTTGAGGGTCAGGAATTTTGGAGCTATCTAGATGGATGATTCTGTCTCAGAGCCTCTCATGAAGTTGCAGTCAAGTTGTCAGACAAGGTTGCAGTGCTACAGACTTGACCAAGGCTGGAAAATCTATTTCTAAGCTTACACACTGTTGTCAGGAGTCTGTTGGCAAGCAGCCATGTGTCCTTGCCACATGGGCCTCTCTATAGGGCGGCTTATAACGTGGCTTCTTACAGAGAGCAAGTTGTGTGTGTGTGTGTGTGTGTGTGTGTGTGTGTGTGTGTGTGTATGCAAGAGAGAGAGGCGGGGGATGTTGGCAATTAATTCACATAAATGAGCCTCGTTTCTTATGCTATCCTTAGCAATTGCCTTTGAGTTGCTTAGAATCTAAACTACTAGGTAGCTGGTTTACTTACTGTAGCTTTCAAAGCTCATGGTCACATTAAAGCTGTTGCATTCTTTCAACACCATTCCCTATAGCTTTAATCTGAGGTAGTTTTGTAATTCTAAGATAAAAATCTTAGAATTTATGAAAATCCTAGCAATATGGAAGAATCCTGAACATCATGCTTTGACTCACTGATATCCTAATAATTCATTTTGGACTTTTTGGAAGACACCAGAGGGCATAGCTGCATGAAAGTTTAAGAAGAGAATAGCTGGGTTGATTCTGGTACTTCTTACAATCAACAGAGTCCCCTCTCTTCCCTCTGTCCTTTCCATGAGTAATTCCCATTGTGCTACAGCGGAGAGGCTTGGATCCTGGCCTTTCCCTACTTTGTAGCCAGCCCATTTCCATTTTTTTCCGTTCTTATTCTCAAGGAGGAAGAGTTGGACTTTAATAGCTCCTGTGAGGTTCTCCTCCCTGGCTGTCCCCAGCAGGAGTATATTGCTTCTGTTCTACCTCTGGAGTTTCCTATTCTCTATCTCTTTGTACTTTTTGGATCCATATTATTTGTACTGTATACTTAGTATAGAAACTAACATTTTGGTTGTAGCTGTGAACCTTAAAGTGTATCTAAATTACATGGGCTCTCCAGATTGGGAGGTTGTTGAACATGCAGAAATATGCTTGCTTTTAACTTCCAGCACTTGTAACAATAGCAACAGCGGCAACAACAAAATTGTCACTGTGAGGGAACCTAGAGAACTCCTTGAATCTATACATTGCATTACCCCATTATATGTGAATAATGGTTCCAAAAATAGGTATCTTTTGGTATTTTGAATAGTTAACATGGCTCTAATAGACCTCATTTTGCCAGAGTATGAAGTGAAGGAAACCTTTGTGAGAGTGCCTTTGGAACACTCACATTTGTGTAAAGTAAATGAAAGAGAATCATAACATTGCCCATGTAACCTGATGTTTTTTTCCCTGCTATTGGAGTGTGTAGCCATGGTTTTCTGATTAAGGTATCTTTGAGTTTCCTTTTCCATTTGGCACTCAGTCTAGCTAAGCTATTTTCCTGACATCTGAACCAAGTCTCCCTCTTTGTTTTTGACCAGGATGTCTGCCTATATTTCCATCCTCAAGACCAGGCAATGAAGATACCTGGACCTTTCCCTTCCATACATATCTTTCAATTTCCGAAGGTACTACTCAAGCAACAAGAACACTCAGTGATGTGGCCAATGGCTGCTAAAGAGCAAAGAGGATGTGGGAGGAAGGGCAGGAACCAATGTGCTTCTATGTATACTCAGTTTCTCCAGTGATTTAGAGTCAGTTCATGTGAAGAGACATAGATTGTGATGGACACAACTTACTTTGTCACCTTTCTTCACTAGTATGTGTACAAACATAGCCTTTTCTGTATTATTTATGCAAGAGAGTGTCCTTAAGCTCATTAGTTACCTCTTTTATATTAAAAATTATGACCTAGTACCTTTGACAAACAAAAAAGTACTCATCCCCTAAAGTTCTCTGATGTCTTTACTTGAGTAGATTCCATATTTGTTTTTTGGGGTCCTACAGCAGTAGTCACTAATGCACACTCTGGAGCCATTCTGCCTGGGTTTGCATCTTTGCTTTGGCACTTACTAGCAGTACAATCTTGGGCAAGTCATATATCCCCCCTCTGTGCTTTTCTAATCTGTAAAGTGGGGATAATTATGGTACCAACCTTATAGGGTTGCTATGAAGACTGAGTCAATATTTATGAACACCTTAGAACAATCCCTGGTACTTAGTGTTATTTAGTAAGGTGTTGCTGCTTCTCTTCCTCTTCTTTTACTTGTCCTTCTCTTATTCTTCTTAAGCACTCTGGATCCTGGCCTTTCCTATGGTCCTGAGATGATCAAAACATAGGGAAGAGCAGAGAGCAAGGCTGGAGAAATTATTATTATTATTATTATTATTATTTTTTTTTTGAGACGGAGTCTCGCTCTGTCGCCCAGACTAGAGTGCAGTGGCCGGATCTCAGCTCACTGCAAGCTCCGCCTCCCGGGTTTACGCTATTCTCCTGCCTCAGCCTCCCGAGTAGCTGGGACTACAGGTGCCAGCCACCTCGCCCGGCTAGTTTTTTGTATTTTTTAGTAGAGACGGGGTTTCACCGTGTTAGCCAGGATGGTCTCGATCTCCTGACCTCGTGATCCGCCCGTCTCGGCCTCCCAAAGTGCTAGGATTACAGGCTTGAGCCACCGCGCCCGGCCTAAGGCTGGAGAAATTATATGTCAAGCTCATATGACTTGTCTTTCCAGAAAAATATAACTTACTTATTGAGCCTTATTATATGTTAGACACTTAACATGTATTTCTCTAATCCTTACAGCAACCCTAGAAAGCAGATATCATTATTCCTATTTTGTAAGTGAAAATAGAGTAACTTTACTCAAGTTACTTTGGTAACTTGCCCAAGTTCCCACAGTGTCAGTCCTTTCTCTTTTTTCTTTTCTTTTTTTTTTTTCTTATTAAGGAATATCCATGGCTGGGTAATTCAAAGAAAAGAGGTTTATTTGGCTTATGGTTCTGCAGACCGTACAAGAAGCATAGCACTGGCATCTGCTTCTGGTGAGGGTTTCAGGCTGCTTCCTCTCCTGGCCTAAGGCAAAGGGGAGTCAGTGTGTATAGACATCACCTGGTGAGAGAGGAAGCAGGAGAAGGGGAGGCGACAGGCTCATTTTAACAACCAGCTTCTGTGGGAACTAACAGAGTGAGAACTCACTCATTACCATGAGAACAGCACCAAGCCATTCATGAGGTATCTGACCCAAACACCTCCCATTAAGCCCCATTCCAGTACTGGGGATCAGATTTCATCGTGAGGTATGAGGGACAAACATTATCCAAACTATAGCACACAGTTAGTAAGGGCAGTTTCGAAATTCAAAACCAGCTCATCTGACTTCAAGCCCATTTAATTTTCTCTCTGCAACTGGGATTTTTGTGATTCCTTAATTCCTTGCACTAAGATTTTCTTTTTTTAGTTTTCTTCTTTTTTTCTTGAAAAGGAGTTTAGCTCTTGTTGCCCAGGTTGGAGTGCAATGGCACAGTCTTGACTCACTGCAACCTCTGCCTCCCAGGTTCAAGTGATTCTCCTGCCTCAGCCTCTCAAGCAGCTGGGATTACAGGTGTGCACCACCATGCCCAGCACATTTTTGTATTTTTAGTAGAGATGGGGTTTCACCATATTGGCCAGGCTGGTCTTGAACTCCTAACCTTAAGTGATCCAGTCACCTCGGCCTCCCAAAGAGCTGGGATTACAGGCGTGAGCCACTGTGCCCAGCCTGTGCTAAGATTTTCAAGTCCTAGGGAAAGGGATGGATGGAAAAGGCTGGCATTTGGATGAGATCAGGAGCTCTCCTTTTAGAAAGCAGAGTAAAAAGAGTTGTGTGAACACTTGAGTGCTGACCTCACAAGTTACTAGGCTGTAGGTGGCACCAGTAGCATGATCAACAAAGCTGTGGCATTTCAGTCATTTAAAACTTAATCTTGGCTTTGGTATATTTGAGACTTAACTACGCTAAGTGCTTTTGGATATATGTCCGGGTCTCTACAGGGGAGTACAATGGATGAGAGCATTTTTATTTCTAGTAACGTTGATACAGTTTTGTCCAAATACATGGAATATTCCCACCTCCACTGGTTTCTTTCCTAGTAACAAAGTCATGGACCATTTATGGCCTCACCCACGTACCTCTCTATTGAAAGACATAAAATATGGCAGTGCATTTCTGTGCCAATGAGCAGAGAAATTGTCAGCCTCTCTTTTCCTTATTCATGTGTTTCCCAGGGTTGTCACTTGGCATTTTGGGTAATGTGCATATTGATTGGTGCATATTGACTGGGTATTACAGACATCCTAACAAAATGAATACATGAGATGTAAAGTTTCTCTTTACTATACAAATTTGAGGGAAAATGCTGAGTTAATGGGAGGATGCTTTGGTATAAAATAAAAGTTAACATGAGCCAGGCTGCCAGCAGAAGTGCTAAGGGGAGAGACATTTTATAATTTATCAAGTTTTAAGTCTTTGTCTCACCAATAAACAGAAGTATTATTCATGTTGATTAGCTAAAAGGTCTCCTCACAGACAAGGATCTGATTCTGAGTTCAGGGATTCTTTGCCGATTATAAGTTCAGGCTCCTGAATGGCTCTCCTTGTCCTCTCCCCTTTCCCGCCCAGTGCACCACTCCAGAAGAGGAGAGGCAGTTATATTCGTACTCTGTGATTCCTTATTTTGCCTCTTTCCCCACTAATTCATTCTGAACTCCAGACACACTGATTTCCCTTTACTTCAAACTGGTTTTACCTAATTATTAACCCAGCAGGAAGAATTAACTTGTAACTCCAGCGTTGTTTTTGTGTCTCTTGAGACATCTCAGCATGACTGAGCACCATAAAATTTGAGTTGTGATTTCTGGACCTGGAGTGTAGTTGTAGAGAAGGAAACTTGAGGGGTGGCTTGTAACATAAGGAAATCATTTTGATGGGAGTAAATGTCGGCAAGTGAACATTCGCTAATGAGGTTGAGAGTTTATTTATAGCAAATAATCACCGTTATTATTCTTTACTTGCTATGCATCACCCCAGCATCGGGTTGTATACAACATGCCAAGATTTTTGCTGAATGTTTCCTCTTTAAGTCATATGGACAAGACAATTTAAACATGTGAAAGATAATCCAATTAGAGAAGTGGGGAGTTTTCTTGATCTTTTATGTCATCAAGTTAAGAAATTAAGACAAACAGTTCATGTGTACATATCTGAAATAATAAATCTGTGATCAGCATAGTCAAAAAGGGGTGGAAGTAGAATCTATTGAGAGAGAGGAATTTTGTGTGGAAGAGAATAATAAATAAAGTTATATGCTATTTGCTATGGCTTTTTAACATTAGCTGTCATATGAAATTGTTACTTGATGTCAGGAAAATCTATCCTGCTGCCTATTTGTATAAATAAAGTTTTATTGGGGCTGGGCACGTGGTTCATGACTGTAATCCCAACACTTTGGGAAGCTGAGGCAGTAGGATCACTTGAGTTCAGAAATTTGAGACTACCTGAGTAACATAGTGAGAGTCCATCTTTACAAAAAATTTCAAAAAAACTTAGTTGGGTATGCATACCTGTGGTCCCAGCTATTAGGAGGCCAAGGTGGTAAAGAAGAACATTTGAGCCCAGGAGGTCGAGGCTGTAGTGAGCTGTGATTGTGCCACTGCACTCCAGGCTGGGCAAGAGAACAAGACCCTGTGTCAAAAGGAGAAAGTTTTACTGGAACAAAGTCACATTCATTTGTTCAGTTATCATCTATGCCTGGCTTCACATTATAATGGCAGAATGAAGTAGTTGCTACTACTTTACTATTTAACCTATCTGGAGCACAGATAGGTTAAATAACTCACCCAAGCACATACAGTTAGGAAGTGGTTGACTCAAGATTCAAACTTAAGCAGTCTGACTCTATAGCCTGCCCTCTTCACCATTGTACCATACTGCCCCTTTTACTATATAAGACATAAATCTAGTTGCCTTGTAGGTAGAAAACAACGTGAACTTACCACTCCATTGTTTCTCTCACCAGCCTGGCTCAGACTCTGTCTGGACAGGAGAGCAATTTAGGTGAGCTACAGGCTACATTAGGGAAGTGACTGAAAGTACCATCAGCAGTGAAACTGTCTGCCGTGGTCTGAATGTTTGCGTCCCCTCTCAAATTCATATATTGAAATCCTAACCCTTAATGGGATGGTTCTTGGAAATAGGACCTTGGGGAGGCAATCAGGTAATAAGGATGGAGTGCTCATTATTATTAGTGCCCTTATAAAAAGACATGAGGAAGTTTGCTTTCTCTCTCTTAATCATGTGAAGATATAACAAGAAGATGACTGTCTGCGAACCAGGAATAAACCCCTCACCAGACACCAGATCTGCTGCTGGCACCTTGACCTTGGAATTCGCAACCTCCAGAACTGTGAGAAGTGAATGTCCATTGTTCATGCCATTCTATGTATTCTGTCAGCATGAACTTACTAAGACAACATCTATTTTCTACCATTGGGTCAAGGTATGCCAGACTGAACTCTGCCTAGGCAGACATTGGTGTTTTCTTTTTAAAAGTTGACTTCCAGACTGGCAGTGCAATTGACACATGGTAGGAATTCAAAGATTGTCATTTTTCTATTAGCTTTCCTTCCTGCTATTAGCACCTTGAATTTCCACTGAGAGAGCACCTCTCCACCATAGTAATTCATGTAGACTGAGTGGGATTGACCTCACCCTAACTCCAGTGGTGGGTCCTGATTAGCCCATCAAAGTGTCCTGTCCTTCTTTCTATCATGATTGTGTAGCGATGGGAACATGATTTAAGCTGATATAACTAGAGTAAAGCTCACCACCTGTCATGGAAATGCAGGGACATAAATGCTCTCTTCCCCATGGAAGGTGGTAATAAGAGGATTTGTAGCATGGAACTGTCTTCTCTGTGAGAGGAGAACTTGTGGTCACTAGGTAGCTGCTATGTAAGGCTTGAAGTTGGAGCTACCCCAGATTTTTACCTGGGGCCTGAAACCAGACTTATTCCTTGAACTATTTATTTACAAATTTTGTTGTTGTTGTTGTTGTTCAAGCGGATTTGGGTTTTGGATTTTCTGTTGCTGCTAGATTTCTAATTGATAGAGGCAGCAATCTAGTACAGCACAAAGAAGATAGGACTAGAGTGAGGAAATCTGTGTTTAAGACCTGGCTTTCCAATGAGCTAGTATTGTGTTCCTGCATATGGTGGCTGATTTATGATTCCTGTTTCCCCACTTGAAGAAAAAGGACAGCCCCATCTTCCTCATAGGACTGTTGTGAGAAGGAAGATACATCATTTATACCTTCAGAAATGTGTTTGAGAGTAGAGACAGTATCCCCAACAGGGTTGAAATTTTGCAGACAGAACTCAGCTGTACTTTGTCCGTTGAGATACAGCAAAGCCCTCCAGAGCTCAGTCTTGCTTCCCCGGCAATTGCACAATGGTTGGATGATGCCATTTATGTATCTGGTTTGATAGACATCTCACTTTATTAGTTTTCGAGAGGAAGGATTCTTTCATTAGTCTCCCCTAGATTTTCTACTTTGAGTCAGGAATGGAGGACAGAGTGGGTGGATCAATAATGAGAATGCTATGTTGACTCAGGTGGAAATGATCAGGTAGGGGATAGATGGCTATGCATTAGGGATGCAAAGAGGGCGCACCTGCACCTGCACCAGACCTGCGTGTGTTCCACATTTCTTTCCAGGTAGAAATTTTTAAATAATTGGCATGTTGTACCATTAGAGTAGAAAGCAGACAACCAGGCTTTCAGTCCAGGTACCATTTCTCACTGTACGAGGCCGTGCTAGTAACTAAATGGTTTAAACTTCCTGAGGCCTCAGGTTTTCTCATCTGTCAAATGGGCATCTAGTATGTACGCTGGCAACCTTACATTGCTGGTGTGGGAATAAAATGTGAAAATATCAGTGAAAATATTTTGGATTTGCAGAAAGCCCAAGTAAGACAGTATGCAAAAATTCAGAAGCTGCACATCTTTTTAGATTTGGTTCTTACTCACTGAAACCCTTCGCAAAGGGAATTCTCGCTCTCTGAATTACACTTTCCAATAGCATATCTCACAGGGCATGGTAACTTCTAAACCACTGATGATTTTCAGGACTCAGTATGTACATGCAGCTACTACTCTCTAGAGAAGGCCTGTGGATCATCTTCATTGTCATCATCATCTGTGTATCTGCATCCTCATCACTGCATCATCACCAGTACCATTTATTAAACACAAGGTATATCAGGCATTATGGTTGGTGCTTTACATACATTCTCTAACTTAAACCTTGCGATATCCCTTTAAGATAATTATCTCCTTTTTATGTATGAGAAAATCAAGGTTCAGAGAGATTGAGTTTCCTAAGGTCACATAGTTAGTTGAGAGCTGTGCTGTAACCCAAACCCTTGCTCTTTTCACTGCAGCATATTGCCTCTACCAAAGGGAGCTTTGGAATTAGACCTGGAAGTTCTTATCTCATTCCATTGCTTCAGCAATTCAACACAAAGGCTCTGGTCCAACCCTTTTCCTTTTGTGTCTCAGTAGGTAATATTTCATCCTTCTCCCCTCTGATCCCACCCTCATTGCCAGATTCTGGAACCGTCTGCATGTTTCTGGTCTATAGTTCAGCTTCTCTCCCCAGGCGTTTGAGAAAGGCATTCTCCACAAAAAAGGAAAACACATTTTATTAAAGCAAACATGCAGTCCTCAGCACTTTTACTTATCTTATTTATACACTGCAGTGCAGCTTTCTATGACCTAGTGATTATCATTTCCCAGAGCTATCATCATTTTAAAGCTACCTGTTCATCCCGCTTCAGCAGATGGTACTACGCTAGGAGTATTGGAAGAGCATTAAAGAAAGGAAAACAAACAAACAAAGGAAAGATCTGTGGTTGGGTCAGCCAGAGGAAGAACTCACTTGCATTGACTGCCAACACTGTTCTGCTTCAGCTGGGGCTATGACGTGTGACGTGACTCTTAGAGGCCTACCCACTGGGGAAATTTATTTAGTCAGGGGTTTTCCTTTTCCCTTCTTTCTCCCTGTCAGTTGGTGGCATACAGTTGGTTTAAAATATTCTTATATCCGATCTTCCCAATTAAATCTCCTGGTTAAATTGAAGTCATTTGTCCCTTTACTCACTCATTTGACAAAAGACTTTTTGAGCACCTACCCTGTGTAAGGTACTGTTCTAGGTTTAAGTTTTGATTGGCACAAATAGTTCTATGTCCTTGGGCAAATCCTTTCCTTTTCCAGACCTCACTTTTTCCTTCTATATGATGAGAGGGGCTGGCTCAAGTTGCTAAATCTCATCCCAGACACAGAGGGATTGGAACTTGTAAAACCATTTTACAGATAGAAAATTCTAAGGTTCCAAACAAGCCAGGCTTGTTAACAATGGACAGCATCCAAGGAGAACTCCCCAAAGGATTACAATTCAAGTAGGTGGGCTGCCCAGGCCAAGTGAGGACCAAGCTGTCCTTCTTCTCTGTTTCAAATTCCCTGAAATTCTTAATACTCTAGAGCAGTGTTGCTCAACGTTTTTTTCATTATCTCCCTCATAAACAGCCTTTTAAGACTTTTTTTTGCTAATGTCTTAAATATTTTTGCTTAATGTCTTAAATTTCACAGGGAGGGCCCCTGTGAAATTTTAATCCCACAGAAATACTGGATACCTCTTTATGTACGATGACCTTTGGGAAGCAGGGAGCAAACCATGGTAATATCTAAGGTTTTTGGCCTTCAAGAACCAAATTTCATCCCCTTGGTAGTTATACTGGCCCCTACTGAGAATGCATGCCCTACAGCAATGATTTTCAAACTTGTCTTTTAGTTGATGCAAATTCTATGCAAAATTCAACATATGAAATGTTGAATGTTGTAAAAGCAGTATTTTACACAGCCAATGAGGAAACAAGTTAATATCCTGGTAGTCTCCAAAAGGGACATTGAATATAGGATGCTCGAATATACCTTTTTTCTTTTTCTTTCTTTCTTTCTTTCTTTTTTTTTTGAGACGGAGTCCTGCTCTTCTTGACCAGGTTGGAGTGCAATGGCACGATCTTGGCTCACCGCAACCTCTGCCTCTCGAGTTCAAGTGATTCTCCTGACTCAGCCTTCCGAGTAGCTGGAATTACAGGCGCCCACCATCACGCTCAGCTAATTTTTTGTATTTTTTAGTAAAGACAGGGTTTCTCCATGTTGGCCAGGCTGGTCTAGAACTCCTGACTCTAGGTCATCCACCCACCTTAGCCTCCCAAAGTGCTGGGATTACAGGTGTGAGCCACTGTGCCTGACTGAATTACCTTTTAAAAATTATAGTTTTAAGATATTTTAAAATGTATTTTGAGGAAAACAGTTTAAATGAAACATTGACAGAACCCCTAACACACTGGCACACAGTTTGAATACCATTGCTCTATTGTCTTCTGGAACATGGGATTTAGAATCAGATGGGATGGGTCTGAGTTTATTTGCTGTTACACCGACTACCAGCTATACCATCCTGGGCAAGGGTTAGAGTTTCAGTTTCATCATCTGTAAAATGGGTATTTGAATGAGAATGTACTTCACAAGATATCTATGAGAACTGAAACAGATAATCAACTGTGCCTGGCACATGGTAGACACTCAGTAGAATTTAGTTATCTCATGCCACTCTTTGTCATTTCATTTTCTTCCACTGATTATAGCAACTTGTGCTTGAACACACAGCAAACAATAGCTACTGAGGAACTGTGGCCAAATAAAACAAGGAAGGACTCCAGTATCACTCTCAATGACTCTGTTTTCCCTTTCCTGGACATAGAACAGGGAAGGGTATTATTACGCTGCCTGAAATGATGTTAAACTGGCGTGAGTCCTGACTTCTTTTCTTATGAAACTGGTGGATCCGGTTTTTAACTCTTCATATCCTGAGTAAGGTAAATGTTGTAAAAAAAAAAAAATTCATATCTCATTAAATGGAGACCACCTAGTTTTATAAGGGAAACAGCAAATGTTGTTTTATAACAAACTTTCTTTAAAAAGTGTGCTCTATTTTGAGGATTTAGCAGTACATATATTTTTTTTCTTTTGGACATATTAGTTGTCTATTTATGTACATTTATGGATTTGTTGTGTTTTGAGTGTAATAATATCCATTGAGTATCAATGACCATGTTCTCTTCAAATTTCTACTTGGGGTTGTTATCCATAAAGGTGGGAGATGACTTGCTGGGATTTGACACCAAGATCATTAAGAGTACTACCAGATATCAATGTTGTAAGGAGAGTTCAGGGCTGTAGTCTAATCCCATTTGAATTATTTATGGCAGTTTTCCATGGTCATCTGTAGAAGAGGCTATGGGAGGGGTGTCATGTAATGTGCGTTCTTTCAGATCCATCAATATGAAAACCAGAAATGGTGATTCCAGTGACCCTAATCCCCACTGTAACAAGTTTTCAAGAAGAAAAAACTAGGGAGAAAATGAAAAAAAAAAAAAGCACAACAGGTTCACTGCATTAACCTTAAAATTTCTGCTAGGGGAAAAATATAGTATTTCTTCTCTTGTATGTGTGTTGACTCCAATAGTTGATAAAACTGAAGTTCTACATCATAAATTCCCATTTGGACATTCAGTTCTGAGAACCTGCATCCAGCAGCCTTATCACTTTGAAGTAAAGTCACAATCACTAATGGAATCTGCTAGCTTTTCACACACTGAAATTAGCTTTGATTCTTCCCCCCAAACATATGTTTAAAAGCAACATGCGCATACTGTACACTGACCCATCAAAGCAATCAATGCCTTGGGGGAGGCTTGTGGACTCACCTATTGGGGTTGAGGAAAAAAATGTATTTCTTTCAGGAGGAGTAATAGGATTTCTGAGCTCTCTTCTGGCCCCAAAGAAGGGAGCATCTCCTTCTTCCTTCCCTATGAAAGAAGAGAATGTAAATGCCATTTTCCTTTGCGACTGTGAATAATAACATTTATGCTCTGAGATTGGTTTGCTTCTTTAATATGAAAAATGATATTCTGTTTGGATGAGACATTTCCTTGAATGCTTAGCATAAATTGAGCCCTTAAGCTTTTAACAAGAAATTCTGGGCTGTCTTGCCTGAAAACTCTGAGTAGATCTTGGAAACATTGCAGGTTTCTTGATTTGATGCAAAAAAACTAGCCTTTTTCATGAGATTACTAACAGCACCCTTTGTTTGATATTCAGGAAGAGCCATCCAAAACAATCCTTGTTTGTATATCATTTTTTCTCTATCTTTGTCGCATTCTCTCGCTCAGATTCTATTGCTCACTTGGCTCTTTCTTTCTTTGTCTCTCTCCTTCTTCTCCCCTTCTTTCTTCCTCTTCCTCTCCACACTCCCTCTTCCTCTCCACACTCCCTCTTCCTCTCCACACTCCCTCTTCCTCTTACATCTTACATACACACTTCCTTTCCTTTTTATTTTTTAATCACACCCTTGAGTGACACAGACCCAGTTAAGGTATTGCAGAGCTGAGAGATATGTATGCTGGAGAAGGAAATGCATTTTTCGTCACTCATAGTGACAATTAAAATGACAACAACAAGGCCAGACTCCTCCATCATTGTTTTTTTTAAAATACTGTCAGCATCAACTTTGCCAGAATTATTCTGGCTGATGCATGAGTGGACTTAGTCATTTTTTACATTGTGTGATGCAGAGCTTCAATATCATTTCAGAGAATAAATTAGCCTCCATCTCATTTAAACCAGCATCCTAAAAATCCTTCTCAGCAACATGCTATTCTAGCCAAGGAAGGTGTATTTGTATAGATATAAAATCTCTATGAATTTTGGCTGGGATGTTTGTAGAGATGTAAAATCTTTCTCTTTGTAGCATAAATGATGCATTAAATTATGGTGTCAAGAGATCAAAGGCATTTTGGTGTATCACATTTGGATTTCCTAAGAGGACTCAGTGGGTAAGCTGTAGCCACTCAGATTGGGACTCTAACATATACCTTGATCATTCTTCAGTTCTGGAGAATACACAAAGGATGGCAGAAGCACTTGGAACCCTTCCAAGGGAATGCAAATACAAATGGCTAGTTGTTTCACAGTGTGTTTTGCATTTCTGTACTGGCAGGATGTATTTCCATGCTAGACAGAAATTTGGTTGAGCCTCTTTGAGACAGACTGTCCCTGCCTATGACTTGGGTACCCTGTTCTGCTGCTTCTCGTTTTGATGCCTACAACGGATAGTCTGCTGACAGACTAAATGGGGTCCAGAGAAGACCTGTATTCATGTCTGCAGCTGCCGGAGACCTCAGAGTATTTTATTGTTTGAATGGTTTTTTAGAAGGGGAATGAGTTGGAGAGATGACTGCCAGGCAGAGGCTGATGCCACTGAAATCTCACTTGGAGAGGCTGAAGTCTGATTTTCTTATAACATGTAACCTTCTGAAATGTGTGTGTGTGTGTGTGTGTGTGTGTGTGTGTGACCCAGGGGCCTATTTCAGAAGGTTACATGTTATATGTATATATATGTATATGTTATATGTTATATGTATATTATGTATGTGTATATATATATATATACAGAAGGTTATATGTATATATATGTATATGTGTGTGTGTGTGTGTATCTGCCCTCCTGGTTGGTCGTCTTTTACACTCATCTCTGCTCTGGCACTTGTATGACATTGCAGACATTGGTTCGTCTCTCTCTCTACCAGGTGTGTGCTCTCTGAGGGCCAGGACTGTGTCTTACTCATATCTGTGCCCCAGTATCTAGCACAGTGCCTGGCACGTTTTAGGTGCTTAGTTAATACTGAATAAAATTTTACAGACCAATTTACAAAAACTCCTTGAAAAAAAGAAGTATGATTTTGTATACTTGTGTCATGCCTTCTCCAGTCTTAGTTCAGGTGCATGCTTGGAGAAAATTTAGAAACCATGGCATAGAGAAGAGTTATAAATCATTTAAGTAAAGTTAAAGGATGTTGAAAAACCCTGAGAACTCATCAATCCTAATTCAATAGGAGTGAGAGATGTTTCACGTTTCAGATTCTGGCTTTCTGGTTTTTGAGGGTAATGCCATGTTGACCAATTGTTCATGCCCAACACTTTTCTTCTTCCTTTTTCATCTGTGAATAGAAGTCTCATTGATGTTGGGAGATGTTCATGGATGTTGAAAGCATTCCACTTTGTTGTCTAAAGAAGGCTTTGTCCTAAAGGCATGAGATTATTCTTTCACATGAGGTGGAAAGGAAAATAAGAAAGCCTCCTTCTGTCCTTGGGTTCACATTGTAGGAACTCTTTCTTGCAGCAATAAAAGCCTTTGGAAGAGACCTTTCATTATAAGGGTTTCATGTTAAGTACTGCACATGGGGACAGAAGCTAAATTCCAATTTACTCAGCTGTATTTCCCAAGATTTGTTCCCTTGCAGCATAGGAGCTCTGTGCAAGCTCCATCAGGCCACTGCAGACCAAGTCAGAGGATTTGAATATTAATGCCTTTGAGGTTTCCTTTTAGAGGAAGCCCTCTTAGTCACAATAGTGAGACCCTGCCTGCAAGTCTATGACTGAACGCAAGAATAAAGAGTTCAGAGTATATCAGTAAAAGGAAGAATCAGGAAAATGAACACAAATCATGTCCAACAATCCAACATGTCTCACCTTTTATAAGGATGTAGAGAATGCTGTTTAGAGGAAGAGAGATGCTCATTGCTTAATGAAGGCTTGTCATTTAGGAGCCAAAATAAAATCAGTTTCCCATGTAGTCAGATACATTCTTGATGAGATTCCGAGTCTCACAAAAGAATTTGCAGATTCTTTCCACTCACATCAAGCATCTAAATGTTGATCTGGAGAAACAAAGACATGGAAAAAGAAAAATGAATTTGTTGTCAAATTGAAATACCACATTTTTGTATTGCTGGCTGATGTCTCTGTAATTCTCATCTGCCATTCCTTCATCATATGTAAGTGTGTGTGTGTAATTTTTCCCTCCAAACCTGCAAAACATTGCAAAACTAGATTTAAATATTTCAGGCGGACTGTACCCAGCATTTGCATTCCTCTGACTCATTCAGAGAAAAGACATCTGAGCAGAAATACAGCAGATAAAAGAGAAACCATTAATCCAAGGAAGATTACTGGCACAGAATCTTTATCTTGTATCCTTCCTGAAATGAGACAAAGATCTCACTATGTACATCCCTCTGGCTTAGCTTCAGATAGTAAGCAATATAGAAGTATAGACGTGGTCCTTTTTAAAGGCACACTGCTGTATTTGTCTGAATTCTGAAGCATCATCTTTCTGTTAGATTCTTGCTTTCTTGAATGTCTTGCCTTCTTTCTCAGCATCTTCTGCCCTGGCTTTCATTCCATATAGTGTAGCTTTCTAGCTGGGATCCCTGCCTTCCCCAGGATGTTAGGGTTGACTATTAAAAGACTATTACATAACATCCAGGGTAGTACTAAGTGCTTGAGCCATGAGGCACTACAGCCAGAGCCTTAACTTAGTTCACTTACTGTAGGAATCTAGGTATAACTTTACTTTCTTTATCTGTTAAATGGACAAATACCTGACCCTTATGCCATACTTTAGACACAGAAATGTTGGGTTCATTTGAGAAAGCTTTGGGAGTAGAAGTGATGTAAAAATGCAAGCTATAATATTTTAAGTATAATATTAAAAACAAGTTGAATACTAAATTAAATAACTGTTAAGCATATCAGCCCAATTTACTAAGAGCATTAAAATCAGTGTTTCTTAGGAAAGAATTCTACTGCCTTCTTAGTTAAAGCCAAATACAGTAATCATTGCCATTGCCATTTTGAGCATCTACTGCCCTGTGCTGGGCATTATTCAGGAATCACCTTATTTAATTCCTACAACAACCCTGCAAAATAAATGTTATCTATTAACATTTCTATTTTGCAGATGAAGAAATGGAAGTTTCAAGAGGGTAAGAAATTTGTCCAAATGTTCATAGCTAATGGGCATCTGGATTTGAGCTAAGGTGAGTCTAGGCTCTAAATTATTTCCAATATTTTATTCTGCTACTACAGTTTGTAAGAGTCCAACAGGTTAATACTCAACTTTGATGTTTCTTCATTTATATATTTCCACTCCAGATGGATGAGAATATGTGCAGTTACAAATGTATTACACACAAGGTGGTTTAATAAGCAGTTTCCAAGTTTAACAGCCCTCACTGTCATTTCCTGATGAATCGCCCTAGTCCATAGATCAAGCTTAATGCCTCTCAGTCTTACTGACAACCAGGAGCACTAGGCCTCACTCTATAAACAGAGTGATGTCCTTATCCTGAGTGTCCCATGATGAAGGGGATGTTAAGTCTGAATTTCTCATAGAGAAGTGACACTAGTCTGAGATGTCTCTGGGCACTGCAGTTCTCTCCATCTTCATCTATCAGAAAGGTGTTATCAAACAAGATGTGTTAAACCTTCAGATACTCCATGACTTCTACAATGGAAGGGATGATTATGATAATGATGATGATCATAGAGAAGGGGTTAGCAAAGTGAGGAGCTAGAGAATAAATATTTCAACATTTGCAGGCCACATGGTCTCTGTCATTAACTACTGAACTTTGTCATTGTATTGTAAAAGCAGCTATAGACAATACATAAATGAAAAAGTATGGCTGTGTTCCAATAAAGCCTTATTTACAAACACAGGAAGAATGCTAGATTTGGACTGCAGGTATAATTTGTTGACTTCTGACTTAAAGGAATTTGGGCCAATTATTTTGAGCAGGAATGATAGGAGTTATTCATTCCACTTTTATTTTAGTGGACTTCCTCAACCTAAGGTAAAGAGAGAATGAACAGTACACAGTATTCCCCTCTGGTCATTGTTCCTTTCTAAGATTACTAAAAAATATAAGTCAGGATGATGACAATGACGACAATAATGATGGTGATTATAAAATAATGATGCTATTCACAACCATCTGAAATTGATGTAAGCAATTCTTTCTATCTCTAGCCATAATTGGAAGCCATACTCTTCTCTGACCCCTATTCCTGCTGAACTGCCAATGGTCATTGGCCATTTTAAAAATAATTTATCTCCATGTTGCAATGATAGCAAAACCTACTGTATCCAATTAAATCTCCACTTACGGCAGCCTAGGGAGTGTGATCACTTTCTGTAGATAGATCCATGTCCCTGTGACCTTATCTTCCTATACTTTGCATTTAGCTATGAAATTAAATTGCAGGAAATGATACGGTTTTGAATCATTCCATTCAAAAGGCAGAAGCCAAAAGTTCTCCTGTGAGTGACAAACACATGGACTGCTTTTTAGATGGGAAACATCGGTACTTTAAGTGGGCTCTGTAAACTGGGCCAGAGGTTCAAACATCTCCAAGCCTGGTGGGGTTTGTGCTTTCAGATTCGCTCCAGCTAGATTTTATTTCCAACAAAGGCTCTTATTCAGATAAAGGGAGTTTGCCTTTCTTGTTTCCTAGGAGACTTTTTTTTTTTTTTTAATAGTTCCCTGGAAAAGATTCTTCTTGAGGCATTCTCAATCTAACTTCCTCTTCTGGTTAGGAAACTAAAGAACATTAAAACTTGAGGTTATGGAGAGTTATGCCAACTGGGACTAAGCTGTGATTATTTTGTTGATTTAAACTGACAGAAAGGTGAAGTCAGAATAAAATCTTGTTTCTCTGTAATTTAGAGGCTAGGAACCATGATGGCTTTTTCCCCCCTAATAATGTTCAAATTATCCATTCGGAGTGATTTGATTTCAGTTTGAAGCTGGAGATCGCAGTAATAATCTTTCGCAGTATGAAGCACTTATTTACGAAGTGGTCTTTGCCATTTTTAATTGCACTTTCCCCTCATGCCCTTATTAATTATCTCTCTAGTTCCTCTTAGGTCTTGTCACGATGCCAAGTATTGAAATAGAAAAGGTTTATTTATTTCCAAAGACATGCAAAACAGGACAGGTTTTACATCTTGCTGTTTTGACTCTTAAAAGATCATTCTTGCAGTGGGCAAAAAGGTGCTCCACGTAAATTGGGACCCCCCCTGGATTTTCTGCTGGTAATGCACCCTTGGGACTGTTGCTTGTGTGGGGCATCCTTGGAAACCTCAAAAAGCGTTGTATTTTATGCATCTAGTGAAGCTGGAGTTCCCAATTAAAATGTTTCTTTGCTCAATAATGGTCAACAACTCCCAAATGCTCCTGGGATTAAATATTATTTCCTCTCATATGACCACAGCTTTGTTTTCTTCTACTTTCCGCTGCTTAGTCAAACATGCCTCTTCAGTGTGCCCAAACTATTCTTAACACTTTTCTGCCTCTGTGTTCATGTCATTTCCTCCATTTGGGATGTCTTTGTTCATGTCCTTGTTTTAGTCTGTTGAACTCTTACACATAATCCTTCAAATATCATCAAATTTTCAATTTTTCATAGAGCCTTTTATCAACCCTCCTCTGCCTCTGCAGAGTACTTGAATTATACTTCTTTTGTCCTACCTGATATTGTATATAACCATTAGTAATCTTGTCTTAACTGTCCCAGCTTGATTGTAAACTCTTAGGACAAGAAGGTATTGACTTATTTTATATTCCCCCAGAACCCTGAATGTGTGTGTGTGTGTGTGTGTGTGTGTAGTGGGTTTCCTACTCAGGTTTGATGAACTCAACTACAACAAAATATTCTAGTTCAATTCTTGAGGATCTATTCTAGAGAAGGTTGCTAATAAAAGAGCTCCTTTGAAAGGACAGATCTGATTGTCCTACCTGGGCTTTGAACACTCCAGAGAATTAGGTGAGGTCTAAAACAAACTGGATCCTAAAACTTATTGTAAGCAGCAACACCATGGTTAGATCCTATTCCCCAGCTCAAGGTGACAGGGGCATGAGAAAATGAGATAATTATTGACAATAAAACAAAAGAATCTCTGTGGCTGAAAGTATGAGCTGAATATATACGAAGAGCTTATTTTCTATCTATAAATTATAGAAGGAACATTGAAGTTATATCTGTATCTTCTTGAGTTTGACTACAACCTTCTTGTACAAAAATATTATTTGTTATGAGAGTTAGAGATGAGTGTTACCCAGAGAGGCAGCTTTTATGTTTTGCTCTTTAAGAGTCTTTCCAATTCTCAAACTTACCCTTCTCTAACTTGTAGGGCAGTTGAATGTCTTCTAACTGAATGATCTCAGCAGGACATCCTGAGCTTCTAAGGAGGTTAGCATTCCAGCAAACATTTGGCTTAGAGAATTCCTAAAAAATATGTACTCTGAAGGCAGTTAAAATTTAAGGAGCCAATAGAAACTCTGTGTGTGTGTGTGTGTGTGTGTGTGTGTGTGTGTGTATATTTCAGCCTCTGGAATGTGACAGCTAGTATTCTCTCTAGTAATTTGTTTTTCTCTCTCACACTGATTACATACTCAGATTTGAAATGTAATAGAGTGCATATTATGTTATTCTCAGAATATTTGAAAGGAAACCAAACATTCCTTCCTTCATGAGTCAGTTTTCCTAGTTGTGGTGTAAAAAAAAGTGACCTCTCAGAGAAGCCGATGAAATGACAGATTACTTTTTGAAAATGGACTTACGTTTTCTGCAATATTCTAAATCTGAATCGCCCGCTGAGTAGCTTTCCCTTTTGTGTATATATTTTAAAGTGCCAGTCATGGTTGAATGTTAATAATCAATCTGGCCATTGATCTTCAAAGATACAGAATGTCTTTCTAAATGTGCTGACTCTTGTGTTTAATACAATTTTATTTTTGTTCTTGGTGAAGAGAGGAAGGAGAGGTCAGTCATATATTTGTGGGATTTGTATGTTTGTTCTTGACATTTGAACATTTTTGAATCTTTCCTTATCCATTTAATCTTTTATATGTCAAATATTTAATCTGCGCCTCTACTATGTGCCAGGCGCTGTGCTAGGAGCTGGGAAGTGTCTGTGAAGCAAAAGCAAAGTCCTCATAAGAGACAAATAAAGAACAATTTCCAAGGGGGAAAAAAGCTTCAGACAGTCCTCCGATAACTGCCCTTTCAGAGCCACTGTTGTCTGCTACTGGCCTCATACAAACCCTCTTCCCTCCTTTTATAACCCCACAGCCCCGGAGACCTTTGTGTGCCTTAGAGGTCAGCTCACAGATGTGGCCCTGGGACGCGCTCCTCTTTATCTATATTGTACTTACAAGAGATGGAGGCTCATGGGTCTTTTCTAATTTTTTTCCTTTTTCTTTTTTTGATTAGCATCTGCACAAATGGCCTCAGTTCATTGCTTTAAACTAACTAATCCGGCTTGTTAAGACAGAGATTGTCATCCACAAGTTGTTATTAGCAGGCTTCTAAAGGAAGAGGGTCCCAGTCAAAGCAAGGCAGGCTTTGGAGAAAGGTTATATAATATAATATGTTCTTCAGGCGCCGTATGAGAGGGAGACAATGCTGCCTCCCAGGGCCTGTTCTCAAGAGCTACTTTACAGGCTTACATAGTCCTGCCTATTCTACCTCATGAAAAGGGAGATCCAATCATTGCTTTCTGGAAACTATTCTCCTCATCTCTTTGGCTGTCATATGTATTTAACAGTAGTGCCCTCAAGGACAATGGGTGGGGGGTAGTAAGCATGCTAGGGGCTCCAGCCTACAGCCTGTAGTTTTTCATTTCACGTTGCTGGGTTTGCTAAGAATGGTCTTCTTTGTTTCCATTTTGAGTCATGGCTGAATTCTTATATGTTGTCTGATCTTCAAGCTGAAATACCCAAGGGACCAGGCAGCTGTGAATCAACCCTGTGCGTGTGTGTATGTGTGTGTGTGTGTGTGTGTGTGTGTGTGTGTGTGTTTTCTAGGAGGTACTATAGCAAAGAAGACAGTATACTTTTCCTTATTTCTTTAAATCGATAGGGATTTGGAGGAAAAGACTTTAATAAAATAGAATTGTGACTGATTATTTTCCCCTTTCCGAGCACTGCTGTGAAATCAAAAGGTTATGAATAGCATGAGGAAAAAAAATAATAAAAAAACCCTTTTCTAAGGCAGTCCTGTGGGTTTAAGCCCAAACCTTAGTTTTATAATAAAAGCTCAGTGTCTATATGCTAACCTCCACTTTATGAGATGGATCTCTTTTCTGATGGCGGAGTATAAAGAAATCTTCCACATGCTTTCACTTATTGGGAAGGTACACAGTTGCTTATCTGTTGTTTTTCTTCCACATAGTCTACATTGTGATTTGGAAATTTGACATCATGTATTTTTTTTCCCCAGGCCAGATGTTTTATCCTGCTGTGTTAAGTCATCTTGACATGTTGCCATGAAATGGAAACAACTGCTCGTTTTAATATTGCTCCATATCTTTATTACAAGGTACGTCTCATGCATCTTAATTCCTCATATTTTCCCTCACTGTCATTCTCTGATCTTCTTCATCCCAACCCCCTTTACTTCTGAAGAAGGCATATTGTAATTGTACGACAGTCGTGTCCCAGTAGCTAAAGAGGTTCTAGATAGCATAATGAATATGCAGCGTATTATCTCCCAGGATGTGTGCCTGTGTCTTTAATCACAGCTGGAATGCAAAATCGAGCTCCACCTTTCAACTCTATCTCCATCATGCTGAGAGAGTGAGAGAGAGCGAGACGGAGACTGCTAGACAGCTCGAAAGAGATTGCAGCTCAGATGTCCTGAAAAACAGCAAATCCCTCAGACCTGGCAGATTCCGTTACCATGAGAACTGCAGATATTTCCATTGTGATGGTTCGCTCCAACAGCCATCTGTTACACCCATTTGATTAGGAAGTACAGTTCAGCTTGCATGGGATTTTCATCACACCTTATCCCAGGGCAGTATATAGAGGCGCTTGCTTTTTTATATGCTAAACTCCAAGGCTTCAAAGTACTGTAATTTACCGAGGCGGAGGGCATTTAATGAAATGGTATGAGAAGGTCACTAAAGACCGAAGTGCCGAGAAGAAATACACACAGGAGATGTAAGAGAGGATTAGACTCTACAGCTGAAATGCAACCAACTCAGAAAATTAACCATGTTTAGCCAACTCTTCCCTTGGTAGAGAAAAGTAAAATGAAGGCCTGGGATCTGAGATCTTGCATACCAAAGGGTAGAAGATGTTTTTGTGCGGTCATGGCATGAGTATCACTGGAGCAGTAATTCTTTCTCAGGACTCAAGGACAGTCAAAAGAAAGGGAGAGAGGGGTAGTGCCTCAAACACATCTCATCAGTGGAGATGAATCCACTGTATAAAGATTACATTAGCTCTAAAAATTTTATGATGCCATCTAACTTTTCCATAGACACAAAACGACCTTAAAAGTTCCTTGAAGCAGTGCTGTAATTTACAGATTTAAACCAGTTATTTGGACTAGTTGCCCCTCT
Organism: Theropithecus gelada; assembly: GCF_003255815.1. Taxonomy (NCBI): domain Eukaryota; kingdom Metazoa; phylum Chordata; class Mammalia; order Primates; family Cercopithecidae; genus Theropithecus; species Theropithecus gelada. The sequence goes on along the minus strand of NC_037683.1, from coordinate 35,033,859 downwards.
GTGTATTTTTGTGGGGGAGGAAATGCTGATGGTACATCATATAGACATAAAAATAGGAATTTCCTTCAATTAAGATTCTCCGAATACCCTTCCCTGGTGGTAGGCATTCTACGTCCAGGCTTCCAAGAGGACCGGTGTGGTCTAGGAGGAGCTACCTAGAGTGTCTTAAATTGACTGGAGCTCCTGTAAACCTGGGAAGCTAATTAAATGCTTACACACCAACATGAATTTGTGATTGCTGCACAGGGGCCCTTGATGTGGCCTCCCTTTGTTTTCCAGCCTACATTTTCTAGGATGGACTCTGATAGTATATAACTCAGGTTGCGTGAAAGCAGCCAAATTTTCCAAACTTGCTAAGTTCGCAAGTCTCATTATATCACATTTTGTCTGTTGGTTTGGTTTCTGGGTGACTGTTTCTGAACAAGGGAAATGCTCTCCCTATCTGATTGCACTGAGGGCTAAAGCACTTTTCATCTACTCTCCTTCCTGGCCCGGTGTCAGATTGCCATCCAGGTAGGCTAGGATGTCAGAAGAAACCAGAAAACTCATTCCCTGCTTTAATGCCAAAGATGTTTTTGTGGTGTGAAAGAAAACATTCTTCGTGGCACTTGTTCAAGATGGTAAGGCAGACATTATTCAGGTGGGGCTATGGTGATGGATATAGGGTCCACTGGAACAGGGTCTTGCAGTAGGGGAGAGAGATTGGGCTGGACTCCGACTCCAACAAAGAGGAGTGAGGATTTATAACCAAGGAGCAGGGTGGGGGTTGGTAGATGGAAAATTGCTAAAAGGAAAACATGAGGGATTAAGGGGATTCTTGCTAGACTGGCTCAATAGAATTCTTGCTGAAGGCAGACCAGGGTGATGAGATGTAGGGGGTGGTCAGAAACAAAGGGTAGGGATTTTCAGTGACTGACTTAGCAGGATTCCTTCTCAAACTCGATTCTAAAGGAGAGAGAGGGAAGTCCACTGTTGCCCTAGTCAGAAAGGATTCAGAGGAGTCTGACTCAAGTTTGGTCACAAAAGAGAGCCTTTGTCACTGACCAGATAAAATCAGTAAGGAGGACCATGGAGATTAAAAATCAGAAGAAGATGTTGCCCTATTTTTTTGTTGAAACATAGTGGATTCTTTTATTCTGCAGTGGAAAGACTCAGACTTCACAGATGAGGACCTGTGTTTTCCTTGAATGAGGAACCAACTAGTTTAGCCAGCAACTGAAGTCATAAATGAATCTCCATCCCTCCTTTGCAAGTCGGAAGTTAGGAGGCTCTGCTCCTCCATCCTAGCAGCAATTGCCTAGCACTGCAGATCCTCCAGTGGTGTTGACTTTCTGTCAGTCCTACACCCTGGAGATTGCCCTTTCTCAAAGGTTTTGAGGCAGGGCTCTGGTTTTATGGACACAGCATCTATCTTTGAAAGGCAGCAGATGCAATGAGGGCCTGAATCGAAACAATAAATACCATTCAGGTTTCCTGCTCGGAACTTCTTATATAGTGGTTCCTTTGTTAGAGCAAACATGGACTAAAATGCCTTCTCCCTTCCTCCCTGCTTGCTTCAGCTCCTCTCCACAGCTAGGATCTCAGCCACCTTTGGAAAGCAAAGGTTAAGTACTCGAGGCAAAAAGTGTTGAAACACAAAGGACAGGAAATCCAAAGTATCCCTTACTTGCCAGAAAGAGAGTGAGTAGGGCAGAGAGCTTTTGGGGAGGGGGATGAATTTTAGTTGAAGCTGGAAGAGAAACAGACCTTGGAGGGGAGTGCTAGCTAGAAATATTCTCCTCCGAGCTGGGATGTTAACAGTGGCACCTTCTGACTTAATGTGGCATCTTTCTTCATCGTTATCAATCTCATGAGAGCTTTCCTGCCATCTGCACCATTCCTGCTTCAGGCTCCCATATGAAAGTCCAATCTGGCAGCATAAATACTGGCTAATGAAGAGTAGATGTCTGACTGCCTGAGAGAGAAGCGATCCTGTGTCATTGATGGAGCAGAATTCATTCATTTAAAACAAAATCTGCATTTACACAGTCATTCAAGAAGAAATTCTCTCCCCTTCTCTCTCTCTTTTTTCTCCTCCCTATACTCTCTCATCCTCCTTTTTTATTTTCTTCCTGTGTCATTCTACATGAATGGAGTTCATGCAAAAGTCAGCATAAAAATGGTCTTTGCCCAGAACATTATACCTTGGAGATTAAAAATAGGAATGCGATGTGGACTTGCCGACATGTGGTGGGCTATTTTTTTCCCCTTCAGTGGGAAAGCTATAACTACATAGATTAGCAAAACTTGTGCAAGAATGGATGTAAAACAGATTTATCTCTGTGTCAGCTTTATCTGATCCATTTGGTCTTGCAGAGTTTGGATGGCTTCCTTTGTTACAATAACCAGCTTTCAAACATCTATATCCTCAGGGTATTAAATGTCAGCCTCCCATGTACCAGTCAAGGATAGAGGGTTGACAGTCTGTGGGCTGGAGGAGTACTCTTTGTGTCCACATGAGAGGAGTCGCTCCTGCACCAAGGCTGGCTCCTGGTATGACCTAGAGGAACTCCGGCAACCTCCCTGCATCACAGCATCACAGTGGAGGGCTGCCGAAGCTTGCAGTGGCCATTAATATCCTTTTACAAAGAATTCAAAAAGATTTCCTGTCACTGACAAGGACAGATTTGTTAGAGGTCTCTCAAGGAAATGGACAATAACTAATTAATTGAACACTCCATGACTTTCTGTACTGTCGTTTTTCATTTATCTGTTCTAGTTTCTCATCATGCAGGTCTAGCTCTTCTTTTTCTTTCATTCCTTCCTTTATCTACCTCTTTCATTATTTCTGTCACCCTCTCCTTTCCCTCTTATCTCATTTTCTCCCAGATCTCTTCTCTTTCTCTTTTATATAATCTTTTCTTTTAAAAAATCCCTAGTAGGGTACACATAGGCAAAGATTTTATTCAGGAATATGGGTACATTGTCTCTGAGTCTGATAACTGTCATCTTTTAGGGTTGGAAGAGGCCTCAGAAGTTTCCTCTTTGTACTGGATAGATATGTAATCTTCAACATCCTTGACAAGGTATTGCAAAGGTTTTGTTAAAAAAATCATACCGTGCCTAAGTGGTGCATTATTATTATTATTATTACTATTATGACTATCCAGGAATGATAAACTATGTATACTGTAGAAAATAAGGAACCATGTTGTCTCAATTTACAGAAAAATTATTGAGTACCTGTCTAATTAAATGGCATTTCATCAGACCCTGCAAGCAGTTCTGTGGATCTTGAATGCTAAATGTAGATATTGCCTTATCCTCATAACTGTGCTGCCTAGCTCACTGGGTTGGAGCAAGGTGCCAGTGAACTCAAGGTCTCCTGCTCCTCTGTCACTTCTGCACACAGAGAATTGAAATTCCTTAGTATGTACTACCTCTGTTCTTACGCCTGTCTATGTGAAGAAACACAGGGCATGGAGTGAGGTTGTTGGAGAGAGAGTTTTAGATAAAAGCAGACAGACCTGGGATTCAGTCCTGGCTCTACCACTTTCTTTGTGTATGTATTCTTTAGCAATCAGTGGACCCCTTCGTGCCTCAATTTTGTCATCAGAAAAGTAGGGATACGAGTATCTCAACTCACAGTAAACTCATGGTGTGAATCAAATGAAGTAAGTCTTGAAGTGTTAGAAACTGAATGCTGACTCTAGAGTGACCAACTGTCCTAGTTTGCTTGAGAGTGACAGGCTGCTAGAAACACAAGACTTTAAGTGCTAAAACCAGAACAGTCCTGGGAAAATTGGGGTGGTCAGTCATCTTACTCCGGGCAACTTATCCGCTTTGGAGGACCCAGACACAGCTTAAACAAGTACCCCAAGGGGTCATGGAACTTTCTCTGTGGTTGAAGAAGGTCTTGTTTTCTTCTGTGGACTAGTTGCCTGCTCTATTGTGGATTTATGTATGGATTCTTTTTCTTTTTGATTTCTAACTTTTATTTTAAGTTCAGGGGTACCTGTGCAGGATGTGCACATTTGTTACATAGGTAAACATGTACTATGGTGCTATGGTGGTTTGCTGCACAGATCATCCCATCACCTAGGTATTAAGACCAGCATCCATTAGCTATTCTTCCTGATGCCCTCCCTCCTCCTGCCCCCAGCCCTCTGACAGACCCCAGTGTGTTGTTCCCTGTCAAGTGTCCATGTGTTGTCGTCATTCAGCTTGCACTTGTAAGTAAGAACATGTGGTATTTAGTTTTCTGTTCCTGCATTAGTTTGCTGACAATAATAACTTCTGACTTTATTCATGTCCCTGCAAAGCACAGGATCTCATTCCTCTTTATGGCTGCACAGTATTCCATGGTGTATATGTATCACATGTTTTAATCTAGTCTATTATTGATGGGCATTTAGGTTGATTCCGTGCCTTTGCTATTGTGAATAGTGCTGCAATGAACATATGCATGCATGTATCTTCATAATAAAATGATTTTTATTCCTTTGGGTATGTACCCAGTATTGAGATTGCTGGATCAAATGATATTTTTGCCTCTAGGTCTTTGAGGAATTGCTAAACTGTCTTCCACAATGGTTGAACTAATTTACACTCCCACAATGTGAAAGCATCCTTTTTCTCCTTGCCAACATCTGTTATTTTTGACTTTTTAATAATTGCCATTCTGACTAGTGTGAGATGGTAGATCTATGGATTCTTACCTCCAGTTTATAGAAAGCTTACTCACTACCGTTATCCTCAATATCTCAAAGGGTAGCATAAAACTTAAAAATAAAAGTATGAAGATGTAAAACGAAACAAATTCCTTCCTCCGAGTCAGAGGTTGTTCATTCTTCAAAGCCCAGTACACTTATTATCCCATTCATGAGACTTTCGCCCATGCCCATCTTTTAGCATGATTCAGTGCTTTCTGAGAGTAGTGTATTAGGTTATTGCCTTCCCTCCAGCTTGATTTTTAAACTCTTTGAAGGCAGAGAGCCTGCCTTATGTTTTCTGATAAACCATTGAATAAGTGAATCAATGAAAGAATTAATGATTTATAAGTTGGAAAATGAGTCAGAGGGAATAAATGAGTGAATGAGTGAATGAATGCATGTATAAATGAATGATTTTTCTATGCTTATTAATCAATTACACGTCTTTTTAGTCTTGATCTGGCCCTGTTGTGGATTTTACATGTCTAAAATTTTTGACCTTCAAATCTCACATACCAGTTCTTGGCTTCAGCTGCCATATTAAATTCCTAGTACCTAAAAGGACCCAGCTCATTTTGCGGGCACCACTCACTGATAAGCTGAGAAAATATAACTTATTTTTTCTTTATGATTTTTTGAATTCATTTAAACAACCTGCCTATGTAAACAGAAAAAATTATTTAAACTACTCATGAGTCTAAAATGGAAAGTAAACATTTATCTTGTCTATTTCCCCCCGTACCCCAATTTTATCCCTAAGAAATTCAAGTTTCTGCTTTTGGATTTTTGTTGGCAACAATTAAAATTGTAAGTCGTAGAATTTTATGTTTTTTATATATCAACATTTTAGAGTATATTTTGACATCCTGCTATGGAAATTTGAGGTATTTGGTTATTTTTAGTATTGTACACTTTCCCTCCCCTTCTTTATCTCTTGAGATTTTATTGATATTCTAATGGTTAGCTTTATACTTTTAAAATTCTCCATTCTCTGTTTGATGACTTGTATTTAGACATTATCTATGGAATTCCCACTATGTAGCACATTTACATTTATTTCTGCATTTCCCCTTTGTTCTAGATTTTTGTTGCACTTATTTTTGTGTTGTCAAGTTTTAAAATATTTACATTCTGTTGTCACTACAATTGTTTTTGGTAATGCTTTATCCATGGGTTAATTGCAATTATTAACCAAGGAAAAATAGTACTTATAAAACTTATCCCTGCGAAGAGATTGGATCCAAAGAGAAAGGAATGTAGTCCCAAATCACTCAACAGATCCCTAAGACACAGAAGCCAGAGTTATCTCTCTTCATTTCTTCGGAGCTTGCTTTCTTCTGGGTCATTTTCAGATGTTATCTTTTTTCTCAAATATTTATCTCCTCTCATTTTTCTTATTCCAATTTTGTTTTTGTTTTACTGGAGTCCTTCATCAGAACTTTAAAAAATATGAAATATAAGGGAGCAACATTTAAAAATCTTTGAATATCTAAAACTGTCTTTATTTTTACTTCACTTTGGCTAAGTATATATTTCTAATTTCAAACATCCTCCTCAGAACTTTGAAGGAATTGCTCCCTTATTGCTGTTGAGAAGTATGCTATCACTCTGATCTTGTTACTCTGTAAGAACCTCCCTTCTTTGTGATAATTTTTAGGATTTTTGAAATTTCACCAAGATTTGTTCAGATGTGTATTGTTTCTGTTCACACATTAACTTGGTAGGTCTTTTCATTATTATTATGTATTTGTTTTAGAGACAAGGTCTTGTTCTATTGTCCAGGCTGGAGTGCAGTGATGTGATCATAACTCACTGTAACCTTGAATTCCTGGGCTCACGCCTCAGTCTGTCCAGCAGCTGGGACTACAGGCATAGGCCATCATGTCAGGCTAAGTTTTAAAAAAAAAATTTAGAGACGGGGTCTTGCTATGTTGCTCAGGCTGGTCTCAAACTCCTGGCCTCAAGCAATCCTCCTGCTTCAGACTCTGAAAGTATTGGAATTGCAGGGGTGAGCCACTGCATAGAGCTGGTCTTTTCATTCTTAGGAATTACCTTTCTTTACCCCTAGGATTCCCACTCACCTTTATTTCTTTGATTATTTTTCCCCCTCTATTGTTGCAATTTTCTGCTTCCAGGACTCAGATGTATGTTGCCTTCCTAGCTCTATCTTCCACAAGCTCATATTTTCTATCTCTTTTCATTTTTGCTCTTTTTCCTGAGAAATTCTCTTTATCCAGTCTTCAACCTTATTTGTTGTGATCATCTATTCCATACATTGAATTTTTTAAAGTTCAGTAACCATATTTTTAATTTCCCAACATTTGTTCATGTACTCTGATTACTCTTATTTCATAGAAGCTTTTATAATCTATTCATTTTTTTATGTATGTTCAACACCCACTCAAATATCTCTAAAAGAAACATCTGAAAACATTTAATAATTATTTTCACTTTTCTGAATCATTTTTATTTCTTCTGATGTCATATTGGGTTCATCTTGTTTTAATGTAAATTGATTTCCTCAAATGTCTTGTGATCCTGATTATAAATGAAGGAGTGGTTTGATTCATGTCGGTAACTTACATGGGATTTTCTCTGCAGTTTTTAGAAGTCTGTTTTCTCAATAGGCTTCTCTTTTGATTGGGAGGTCTTACTTAGGGCTCCAAAAAGGTAAATAGATTGGCAGATTTTGAGATAGGGTTCATAAACAAAGAAGAAGCATGTAGATTGGCAAACTTCTCACAATCTCCAAAGTAATAGAAATTTACTCTGCGATTAGAAAACTTTAGTTTATTTTACTCCTAAATGGAGCTGACTTGTCCTATCTCCCATCCATCTGGTCTAATGTGGAAGTGTACAGTCATCTATTCAAACTCTTTCAGGCCCCATCTCCTGTACTAACTCCCTTTCCAGTCACATTTCTAATATTCCTAGAGAGAAGTTGTCATGCTTTATCCTGAGGGCATAAAATGCTGCTGCCATTCTCATAGGCTCTGTAAGCCTGAGGACACAGCAAAGGTCTGATTAAGACTCACACTCCTATTGTAATTCTGTTGTTTATTATCCTGATAATGAGTCCTCTGCCCATTCAGGCTCTGTCATATGCTTGGGAAGGACTGCTTTGATTGTTTATTTTTAAGCTATGGTTTTCCCAACTCTTATTCTTCATTGAACTTGTCCTAGCTGCTTTATATTTTACAGGATTTCTTCAGTATTTCTCGTGACAGCTGGCTTCCTTTATATTTGGTTTCATAAGAAGTTTTTTTCTATCATATCAATATATCAACATGACCTCAGTAAATGGGAAGGTGATGCATGTGCTGGGTCAATCAGTTGGAAATGCAAGGCAGAATACAATTTTTGAGAAAGTGTGTATAGAGTTGGTAGAGTGCTTGATGAACTTAAAGATGTTCTTTTTTCATTTAAATGACTTCTTCCCTTTGGCCAAACATACAAATTCTTCATTTCATTGTAGACCCGGCCACCTTTGCGTTCTACCTCAAAGGCCCAGATGCCTTTGCACTTTCTCTCTGAAACTTCTTTTGACTTCTTTAGTTCACCTAGAGCCTTTCTGGAACTCCAGAAGCACTTCATGTCAGGGTCAGCGAGGTGAATGCACAAAAATTTTTTATAGGTTTTTCCTGTTTGTTTTCTATCCCTAAACTGATGATAAAACCCTTTAGGACTGACCCATATATCTTTTTTCTTGTGTATATGTGTAAGAAACTGTGTGTTTTGGAAAGAGAGTGGGGTTTAGAGGGTGAAAGGATGTGGTCTGCTAGCCCCACAGAGCAAGGTTACTAAATACTTGTCGATAAATTAAAAAACAATGAAAATTCATTCTCACAGGAGCTTAACTATATACTGTTTCTTTTCCATAACCTTATTTAGGAATGTGCTAGAAATGTGCTACTGAAACCTTGATAGAAACAATTTTTTAGTCTCCACAATTTTTAAAAAACATCGTGAAATAGCCCATTAGTGCCTGAGGGGTTTAGGTTTGTAATACATAATTAGGCATTTTTCCCCGCAAGTCTGAAATCACATATTCATGGGAATCCGACATCCCTGTAATCTTCCTCTTTTCTTCCTTGCACAAGGAAGATTGAAATATTAATTGCTGCATCAGCCACTTTAAGATTTAATATATATTTTTTCCCATTCTAGGGACTATGTACCTCCTATGTGATTTCTAAGTCTATTCTCACAGCTGTCTGAGAGATAAGCAACTCTATGTCTGTGGAAGTAATCTATAAATCATATTCAAATTCATGTGTCCAAATGATCCTTTCTTTAATCTCTAAAATAACTCTACTGGAGACTTGCTAGTGAACTTCAGTTGAAAACATTGTGTTTTCCACCTACTCATATTCCTGTCAAATATGTTAGTGTCAGAAAAAGAATAGAACTGGTGAAATAGACCTTCAAACTCTGCTGGCTAGAGAGACTGCATGGGTACAATGGGGCACCTGGTTCAAATCAGTAAACCTTGGCTTTTGAAAGCAAACTAGAAAAATAAGGATGAAATAATTTGATTGCTGCTAGAAGAGACATCTCTTGCGAATTGTTTTTGTCATGCCCTTGCTCTCAAAGAGAAAATGTCTTGATTGTAATAATTATTTAATATTCCTAAAATGTGCCAAAAAGAGGGTATAGAGGTGAGTTATCATGTGAGTATCAGAAGGTACCCATGGCTTACAGTTTGGTTCAGTGGCACTTCAAGGTCTGCACCATTTGAGCCATTCTACCAACCCAACCTTCTCTCCAACCTTTAGTCCTAGTGAGTTGTAGTCATTCCCATTCTCTGCAAATGCCATGTTCTACATATTCACACTTCAGTGCCTTTCCTCCTGCCATTCCTTTGCCTAGAATACCTGTATTTATTCTTCCTCCATCTTCAAACCTTTTCTAATGAGCAAGTAACCTCGCTAAGACATTCTTCAAAATCAAAGAACTAAACGATTTCTTGCTAAAATTCCAATTTATTCCTAATAGTCTATCAGCTGGATAGGATACAGAGAAATATTTATAATTAACATTTATTCAATGCCCACCGTGTGCCAGACATTAGACTAGGTCATATGTTTGGAACATTATCCAAGTCAACTATCATACCTTGCACATTTCCTAATTTGTGGAAAAAGAAACAGAAGTTATCTACCTAGTAACTGGAAAAACTATTATATGAACTCATGTCTATCTGTCTCCAAATTCCATGCTCTTTTCCCTACACCAGGATGTTCATGCCAATAGATTTACAATCTAGTTTCGGTGTGAGATAGAGACAGAGATATATAGAATCATATATCACTATGATCTCAAAGTTGGGAAGATTTTTTCACATCATATAGTTCAGCCCTCTTTTGGATACTGGATATTTTGTATATCATAAAAATGAAAAAATAACTTATATCAGAAAAGCTTCAGCAACTGGAATTCCATACTTGTCATATTGGATGAATGGACGTGGGTGAAACTTTAAATTTGTCTCTATTGAATGCCATATTGACAGCTTTGTCTCTTTCACCAGCCAGTTAAGAAAATTTTGTAACTTTATTTGGTCATTCAGTATTATAATTTTCCCGCCAAGTTGTGTATTTTCCCCAGAGTACTATAAATATTACCATTCTGCCATTGACAAAAATATTCTTGACATAGACTCATGAGCATACCACTAGGGCTCTCCTACCTGGTTGACAACAGTGCAATGATTGGCATCCTTTCTAGATAATCAAATGATTATCTAGATAGTTCATCAAAGGTACTTTTGCTCATAAATTTTTGGGAAGGAGAGACTTTGTTAAATGCTTTGGTGAAATGCAGAGCATTGCATTTATTCTATTTTCCTATTATACCTTACTAAAATCCCTGAACAGGAAGGAATTAAGCTAGTCTGGTGTGACTTGTCCTTGATGAGCTCAGGTTGGCATCACAGCATCTTTTCATTTATTTCCAAGTCTGCATAAGCTGCCTATTTGCTAATCGGTTCTAGACTTTGTGTAAAAAATGATACGGATGACTTATGATGCTCAAATTCTTGCAATTTTGAAAAAATAGGACATTGAAAAAAAAAACAAGAAACAGTGACTTGGTCACAAATAGTCCATAATAAAGCACAACGTTGACTGACATAGCACTTGTGGGAGAATAGCAGGGCACAGGGCAATCAAGAAAGTCTTCATGGAAGAAGTAAACTTGGGAGGATGCCTAGAATTGAGTTAGGAAGTGAGAAGATTACAGAGAATTCCAAATGATGGAAACAGGATGAGCAAAGATACAGAAGTTTCAGATATGAATGAGTTTGATGTGTTCGTGGGTGCAAACATTGTTGGTGTGACTGGAATAGTGAGTACCTGCTGAAAAATATTGTGAATACAGCAGGATAGGCAGGGTGAATCTTGCTTGTGAGATGGCCAGAGAATGCTGCTTTGAATACCATGGTAGGATAAAAGGCATTGAAGGTTTTTGAGCAGAGTGACCTCGCAAAAAGTAGCATGAAAGTGGATGCTGCTAGCAGCTGTGTGCAGGATTGTACCATGTGGAGAAGCTGCTGGAACCCAGGGGGTTTAATTGGAACGGACACAGTGATCCCAGCATCAGGGTGGAAGAGTCTTGCCTTGTGTAGGGATATTGGAACTGAATAGGAATGAATACAAGAGCCACTTCAATCAATGAAAAAGAGGCCAGATTGGATGGTTGACTAACTCTCGGTGATGGAATTATTGAATGAGGGAATATGAGCAATGAAGGGTAGTGATGAGATTACCTTCATTCTTTGCCATGACTATAACTCTTCTTGTCTTGGTGTTTGGGAAGATTCTGTTGTCATAAATAGAAATTCTGTAAGGGGTCGGAGTGGGCACATACACTTTGGTTGCAAAACTGGGTTAATTGGAAATAAAATCCTATACAGAAATGTTACTTTCAGAGGCCTTCTAAATACCCCTCTACCAAAACTTACATTTGGAGGTGAATCCATTGTAAGTATCTCTTTAAATATATATGTAGGAGCAGCAAAATAACTTCCCACATCAGCTCTTTAGAGGAAATAAGAGGCTCTGTAACCATTGAGGAAAAATGCTTTCACCTTTAAATTATATTGTTTTAGAGGTTAAAAGTATATAATTTCCCAAGGAACACATCGCGATTCAACCTGCTGGGAGGCTATTGCTCAATTACTCTCAGCAGTGGTGAAGGTGCCTACAATTCTTTCAGCTCTGTTTAAGCTGGTGGGAACAGAGGTTGTCCAGGCTGCAGGCTGACAGGGCAAAGGGGCCTAACGGGGTATGTGGTTCTGTCCCTTGGGCCATAGTCCCTCTGCTTATATGCTAGGAGCCTGCCTAATCACAGGTTGCCTGCACAGGTGGCCCTGGCCTCTGTGCCCCAGGCCTGTTAGTTAATTTGTCTGGCTGGCATGTCTCTGAGCACGTTCGTGTACCAGGCTCCATCCCCAGGATGTGACCAAGTGGAAAGATCCATGTAGTTTCTCATCTCCGTGAAAAGAGGTCATATCTGGGATTAGCTGATTGAAGGGGCCATGGTGGCTGCTGGGATGACCCTGCCCTTACAGGTGTGGACTCTGTCACCTTCAAGCTGCAAAGGCCTTGGTGAACAAGATGAGCTGCAGAGTGGCTCAGCAGGCTTCGGGCTTGTGGCCTGAGAATACATCTTATTAGAGATACAGCTATTTGTTATTGGGCATTGTGAGGGGCTGTGGCCATTTTAAATTTTCGTTACTTTAATAATTTAGAATCTGATGTTGTCAGAGGCTTCCAGTGTGACACAAGGGGGTAATCCCCTGTTTGCATGTACACACCAACGTGTAGATCATCAATATAGACAATGTGCTTTTCTGTATTTTTCCTACGTGTACCATGTCTTGATGTTCCGGTAATTTTAAAAAATGGAACTATTGAAACTCACTGAACAGGATTTTAGGGCCGTCTTTCTTGCTACTACACTTCCTTAATTTTTTCAATTTGAATGTGACTTGGCATAAGCAGAAGCAGTGCTTGACTTAGGCAGAGGGTAGTGGAGAGACTTAATTGGTAGCTTCAAAAAGTAGTAGAGAGAAGAAATCACCCAGTAGTAGAGAGAAAGCAGGGGTGGTGCAAGAGCCTGGGGAGCTCTCATCCCCTCACTTCCTTCCTTTCAGGCCATCCATCCCTCCCACCAGCAAGCCTTGAAAGATTGCTTGTTAAGGCTCCGGAGAAATGAGCAACCAAAACAAATCCACTGCAATCAATTCTAAGGTTGATTCTGGTCTGCAGTTTTAGATTTTGGGAAATGATCACTGGCTCAGGTTAGAGATTTATAAACAGGCCCCAGTGTCAGTCAAAGGCAGAGCATCAAGAAAGGAAAATGCTAGAATCTTTGACTCATCAAAGAGAATCGGTAGCTTTTCCAGCTCTCCTCTCTCTTTCTCAGCATCTCTGTTGGTAACAAGGAGAGTTTGTAAATTGTTTTTTAGCTAGTGCATTTGAGGGCAGGTTGAAGGGAAGTGACACATTGACAGGTGACTGTGGGAACAAACCTGGAAAAGGATGGTTAAAAAAAGTAGCTGCTGAAAAAGAGGGCCTCCCAAAATCCCTTCAAGGTTTAATTGCAGGTGTGCAGCTGACCCGTGTAAACTGGAAACTTCAAGGGAAGTGGCAGCATATCTTCTTCCCTTTGAAAACACAACAGATCTTAAGACAGCCTAATAACAGAAGCAGCAGCCCCAGCCCCAATTATTCAGGGCCGGCTTTGATGGTATGGCCTGTGTGCACTCCATCTGCAGTTTGGTTTATGCAGCTCTATCCTCCACTTTGTGCAGGCTTCCTACATCATCATCATCATCATCATCATCATCATCATCATCATCATCATCATTGTCATAATAGCAGGTAGCATGTAATGATGTTTATGCTGTGCCAGGTGCTACACTCAGGGATTGTTTTTTCCATGAATAAACTTATGGGGCATTTATTGTTATTATTTCCCATTCTATAAAAGGGGGAATATGAGGCTTATGGTATTAAGTGCTTTGTTCAAGTCACACATCTAGTAAATGATTGAGTCAGGGTTCAATTCAGGAAGCCTACCTCCAGAGCCTCTATGCTGTAAATGAACAGATGGGTGGCTGAATGGATGGTTAGATAAGCAAATGAATGGATGACTTTCAGTAGGCTCTCAAGCAGTGTTCTCTTTGCCCTGGCTTAAAAATTCATAAAACCCAGGGGAGTGGGCTGTAGCATCCCTCTGCAGTCCTCACCAGTGGTAGGCATTTGTTTCCTGTTTGGGGTGTGTGTCCCTCGCTCAGATGCTCAGCTTTCCTGGGGCAGGTTACTGATGCCTCTGGTGAGCCCCATCACAGCCCTCTGTGGTAGCACTGGGCAGGGTATCTCTCAGAGGTCCCAGGAACCCCGGGGAGAGGAGCATCCTCAACCTCATGTACCTTAGGTCTTTTGGTGGTACTTAAATTCAGAGGGACCAGATCAACTACCCCTCTCCATGGGCGGAAATAGGGAAGAAGGGGAGGCAAGTTCTCTGCATTAGTATTAATTGCTTCCATTTACAAAGGGAGTAGTATATGCCAGGCAGCATGCTAGGTTCTTTTTTATATTATTATTATACTTTAAGTTCTAGGGTACATGTGCACAACGTGCAGGTTTGCTACATATGTATACAGGTGCCATGTTGGTGTGCTGCACCAGTTAACTCGTCATTTACATTAGGTATTTCTCCTCATGTTATCCCTCCCCCCTCCCCCAATCCCACGATAGGCCCCAGTGTGTGATGTTCCCCACCCTGTGTCCAAGTGTTCTCATTGTTCAATTCCCACCTATGAGTGAGAACATCAGCATTCTAGGTTCTTATGAGTGTTGTCTCATTTAGTTACTGTAACCCGATAAACTACCTACTTTATTACTATTGAACTAATGAGGGAGCTAAGACCCAGAGTTAGTTAATTAAGATATTAACAACACAGAACAGCAGCAAATAAGTTTTGAGCACTTATTATGTTCCATGCTGGGATTTTTCATACATCCTTCCATGTAATGCACCTAGTGAACCTCTGATGTCCATTTGGTTATTTCTTCCAATTTTACAGGGAGGCTCATTTGCTCCACATTGTTTAGTGCACACATTGAATGTGTGTTCATAGCATGCCAAAAAAATGACTTAAGATGTGGCACCTGCCCTCTTGGAGCTCCCAATTCAGATGGGGAGAGGAAACTCTTTTATATGGAATAATTCAGGCTGTGTTTACAGATGGGTGTAAGAGTAGGCTGAGGCCCAGGGTGGCTTCAAGGAAATATTTCTCTCTAGGAGAAGGAATGGGGAGGAACCTATGGAGATTGTTAGTGAAATACCTCATTTCAATTATGTTGGAGGGGTTGCAGCAAGACATAGGACCTCACAGTTGGAGGTCATCAGCATTTGTAAGGCATTTCCCTTCCGAGGGGGGCAGTTGTAGATATCAGTCTAGAATGGCTGAGGTTGGCTATCTTCCTAAGGAAAGAGCTGGGGTGATGGTCCTCAGATATGTCACTTAATGAACATTAAAGATGTTCACATTGAATTAAGAAGAGCAGTGTGTGTTCTCAGGTGTGTTGAGAGTTCACTCTTCAGTCACCTTTCTGATTGGGATAAATCGTTCATGGGGCTTTGGCTACAACCTGAAGAACTCACTTTTAGGATTCTCTGGGTGTGGAGTTAATGTCGTCCAGACACCTGTTTCTCCTGATTTGAAGACACTGGGATCTGAGTGAGGCAGAGCACTCTTCAGAGAGGGGATTTTTGCCATTGTAAATCTGCTTCCACTGCCTGCAATGGTCAAATCTCCCCATTCCCTACCAAGCCAGAGGGGTCATGGAGCTCTGGGCTCAGATATAGTAACTTGGGAAATAGCCCACCCACATGTGGATGTGATAAGAGAGGCAGAATCTGGGGCAGAAACCAAAATCCAGGTTTGGAAACCATCCAGTGGGTCACTCCCCTGAAGGAGCTGCCAAGAGAAGTTGAATTCACAGTGAAAACAGGAGCAATGGGAAGAAAGTGAAGCATTAGAGTAGGATATTAGAGATGGACACGGAGGACTTCCTGGATTCAGAGAAGGCAGTTACAAGGATTTTCTAAGGCTCATTTGACCTTGGGTTTGGACAAGGAGAGATCATAGGACATCAATTTTTCCTAAAATAGAATGTCCCCTAAATCCTTCACTAACTTGGGAAACTCTTACACATATTTTTCTGTCTCATCCACGTTGAGCAATTCGGTTTCGGGACAATGCTGTCTTATTTGCTATACTTTCATCCAGCTCAAGGCATGCTTATTGAACTAATCATAAATTTAAAAATATAGTTGTTTTGTTCTGCCCAATTTTTCTGTGAACCTAAAACTACTTTAAAAAATAGTCTATTTTTCTTTTTTTTTTTTTTGAGACGGAGTCTTGCTCTGTCACCCGGGCTGGAGTGCAGTGGCCAGATCTCAGCTCACTGCAAGCTCCGCCTCCCGGGTTCACGCCATTCTCCTGCCTCAGCCTCCTGAGTAGCTGGGACTACAGGCGCCCGCCACCTCGCCCGGCTAGTTTTTTGTATTTTTTTAGTAGAGACGGGGTTTCACCGTGTTAGCCAGGATGGTCTCGATCTCCTGACCTCGTGATCCACCCGTCTTGGCCTCCCAAAGTGCTGGGATTACAGGCTTGAGCCACCGCGCCCGGCCAAAAATAGTCTATTTTTCAAAAAGATCATTTTAAAAATGAGATTAGTTGAAACAGCAGCTCTTACAAGCTCAGAGTGCATGGGCAAACTCATATTTTGGAGCCTGGAAAGCTGAGTGGACCCACTGAGTCCCCTTAGGTCCTGGCCCCCGTGAAGTCCAGCTGATGTCATCAGTCTCACTCTTTAACGTCCCTGTTCTTTAAATTCAGTGGGGTTTGAGGCTGCTTCTGTCTCCTCCATCGGTGGAATGCGCAGATGGTGCTGGCAGCTGCTCAAGTTGGTGCTCCTCCTCAATGCTTCTTGTTCCTCTGCTGTGGGACACTGCCTGTTGGGCCTCGTGCTGGCAGAGGCTGGAGAGCCCAGGAGGAGGGCAGCTGGGGAATCTGACTTCTATGGCTCTAATGAAAACTCCCCTGGGTGGCCTGGAGGAAGTGTTCTGACCCTCTCTGAATCACCCGCACCGAGATGGCCATGGCACTTCTGACTCCACAGAAAAGCCTGCAGGTCCAATTTCCATCTTCAGGAGGGAAACATCTCCTGCTTCTGCCTTCAGAAAGCCTTTCTCTGTGCTTCTTTGTGAGCCATTTCTGAGAACTGCCTGCATTCTGTTGCTGGTAATGAATTGATTGAGAAGATCCTTTGTTGATAGTCCAGCTTCAAAAGCATGCAGGCTGCTGTTTGTCTTGTTTCTTCCTTCCAACGGAGGAGACGCTCCTACAGAGGAGTGGGGAAAAACAAAAATGCCCTTTTTATTGACTTATAAACTCACTAAGCTTTTTGTAAAGGGGCCATAGTATCACTATTTTGTGGGTAAGTTGTATCATTTCCACATGTTTTAACTCTGTTAAACGGGGAGTGGGTAAATCAAACCATTTTGTCTGTGAAGGGTAAATTATGTTGTCAATGTTTATAGTTTTCTTTTGTTCAGATATTTATTTAATTGTATTTCTGCAAACATTCATTGAGTGCTTAATATGCGTTAAATGTAGATAAAATGAGATCCACAATTTTGAGGATCTCGTAGGCAGCTGAAGGAGAAATAGGTAAACAACTGTAGTTTCTAGGGGAACTGGGCACCAAACCCTCTGATACTGACTATATATGAGGTCATATTCCCTTAAGGGCACTATGCAGGTCTAAATTGCCTTTATATGCCCCAAAACATCTTAGGTGCCTCATGCATTTAGAAGGTGTTAAACCAGCGTTTATTGAATGGATAACTAAATGAATGAATTGAATTTTGAATCCTATCATTCCCATATTCTTGCATGCTTTTTTTCTAACATAAGGATAACATTTTCTCATGAGCTCCTTGGTTAACTTAAATGCTCCTTCCCTCCCTCCCCCAAAAAGGATGTTCAGCTTGTTACTGTTTGGAGTTTTAAAGAAAGCACGTAGTCAGGCTCACACATGTAATCCCAGCACTTTGGGAGGCTGAGGTGGGAGGATCACTTGAGGTTAGGCATTTGAGACCAGTCTGGCCAACATGGTGAAACCCTGTCTCCACTAAAAATACAAAAAATCTCCTGGCCTGATGGCATGTGCCTGTAATTCCAGCTACTCTGCAGGCTGAAGCATGAGAATCACTTGAACCCGGGAGGCAAAGGTTGCAGTGAGCTGAGATCATACCACTGCACTCCAGCCTGGGTGACAGAGTGAGACCCTGTCTCCAAACAAACAAAAAGCACCTAGTCAGATGTGGATCTTGCTTACCAAAGCTGGGGAGAGTGGCATTTACCTTGGGGAATTTTCTATGGTTCAGGGGCTGGATTTGGCGGATTCAGAAACTTAATACTTGGTCAGTAACTCATCCAGAGGAAACACCCAAAGTGGAAGCCAGATGGGGCAGATGGATTGCAAAAATGGCCCCAATTCTTGAGCCCCCAAGTTCCTACCCTTAGCAGTGTGACTCTGTAACTGCTCCTATCAAGGGATGGAGCCTGTTTCTCCACTCCTTGAATTTGGGTTATCCTGTGGTTTGCTTTGGCAAAATGAATGAAGTGGAACTGATGGTGTTCTAGTTCAACCTAGGCCTCAAGAGACCGCTCAAGCCTCCACTCTAAGATCCTTGCCACTGTGATGTGAACAAGACCAAACCAGCTTTTAGAGGATGAGTCACCCTTGCTTCCACAGTCACCAGCCAGCCAGCTGCCAGAAGCCAGCCAACCCCTAGGCAGCCAGCCCTCAGCTGATCTACCGGGAGACTGCAGACCACATAAGTGAGCCCAGCCAAGATCTGCCAAGGTTGGCTCAGATCAGTAGCACACCCAGCTGACCTACAGACTTGTGTGCAGTAATATGTGCATCTTGTTTTAGGCCACCGAGCTTTTAGATAGTTTATTATGTAACGATAACCAACTTATATACCAGGATTCCCAGTTTGTCATTTATGTGTGAGAGAAAACTCAAGTCTCTCGTACCAACTGACTGATGTTCACTGACTTAACCAGAGGTCTGTCTCCCAACATCAGCTCAAGGGGCACCACAGGACAAGGAGAGTTTGGAGAGTCAGGGCTTAGAACAACGGGAAGACTGGGTTGGAAGATCCCTGTGTTCAGTGGCCTTTAGCTCTGATGTACCCATTTTTACAACAGGAATGCTGAAAGTTCAGCTGGACATAGCAGTGGGATTCAAAGTCAGACACTCTGTAACACCTGGAATCTCAGAAAGAGAAAGGTCTATAAAAGCAACCATCTAACAGGTGCCAGATCCAGGGCCAGGATGGGGACCCTGGGCCAGGGCTAGGCAGATACTGGAGATGCTCCTCCTAATTTTTCTTTATTTTCTATGATGACCTTATAATATTCTGATTTCTACTTCTTGCCTCAAGACTATAATATCACCAATATAGCGAAGTCTTACTCTCATCTAGAAGCCAGTCAACATGGTTAAGGTACCTGTAACTATGTGTTTATTTTATGGTTTAACTCCAAGAGGGAACTTCATTTTCCTTATTATTGAACTCTCTGAAGCCTTCACCATGTTGCCTGAGATGCTCTGGCCCAGCCTGCCTTCTAGAATTCTGCTGCTCCTCTGGCACACTACTGGGCCATGAAGGGTTAGTTACTACTCTGGGACAAAATAAATACAGAAATGGAAAGTGAGCATTTAAAAAAATTTATAACAACTTAGTATTGCTGTAACATACAGGACTTTGATTAGTAAACGTGTCATTGAAGAGGTTATTGACAGTTGAGGAGTTATTGAACTTGTACAGTGAGTCACAGGTGGTACAAGTTCAGATGTAGTAGGACCATAAACCAACCTGCAAAGGATTGGCAATAAAACACACATGCACACACACACACACACACACACACACTCACTCACTCAAACTAAACTGGGCTTTCACTAGAGAGAGTTTGAAAATGCAAACTCATCTCAACTTTCAAGTCTTAGCTTAGCTTTTTTCTTCTGTGAAGGCCTGAAAAATATTCTTTATGCTCTCTGCCCTTTATACATACCTTCATTAATAAAATTATTTTCTTATATAATGATTACTAATTCGCATTGATCTCTAGACTATGAAGATATAGACAATGATGAATTATCTTGGATTTGCATATGGGGCATAATAAAATTCTGTAACGGTTGTTGAATGACTGACTGAAGAGAGGAAGAAATGCAGCTTCCCCTGTCCCTACCACCAAGGCTTCGTCTCATGGATATTTCTCTGCTACTCTGAATTCTGAAGAGGTGGAGAGGTGTTGTCTTAGATTTTGTCTTGTATTTAGATGAATGGCCCCTGTATTACTCAGCATGATTGAGCATGACAGAAACTAAGTTAACTGGCTTAGACAGAAAGATTTGTTGGCTCTGATACCAAACCGTAGAATGGATGGGCAGGGGTACAGCTGGCCTTAGGGATGTCAGGAACCAGGGGCTCAATTTCCACCAGGTTTCTCTCTCATGCACTGCCTTTACTTTTACCTTACGCTGCATGTTAGTTTCTGTTCACCAAGTTTTGGGCACAGACAGGTGCTAGCTCACATCCTCTTAGCTTTGACTCCAGGGTGGAAAAAACTCTCTTCTCTTAGTTCCAATTTGGAAAGTCCTGGGGAAGGACTCTGATCAGTTTTTCTTGCTTTCTGTGGCTGGAGGTGGTGTGGGGAGTATACTAAATAAAGTGGAAGAGGTGGAGAAGGGGAGACTCCATTCTCATTCCAATGGGGAGTGCTGTTCCCAGAAAGAGGGAGGAATGTTAGGCAGACAAAAGGTAGCTGCTCATTACAGCCAAAGAGCATTGATTAGCACAGATTCCTGTCTGAAGAGAAAGCCAAGTCTTGTATTCATCCACTTTTGATGTCTTCCTCCACAGCCACCCCTTCTGGGTCAGGACATCATAGGCTTTCCTTATCATCAGCATCATTATATTTATTTAGTGAGCACTAGCTATATGCTAGGCACCAGACCAGGTGCATCATATATCATCTCATGTATTTCTACAATAATCCTATAAGGCAGAAATTCTTTTCCTACTTTGTCAAAGTTCAGCCACATTAAGTAATTTACCCAAGGTCACATACCTAGTAAGTGGAGAATCTGCAGTTTAAGTCCTAGTGTGACTTCAGAGCCTTTCTTCTTTCTGCTACCTTATTATAGCTTAGGATTTGTGGAGCTCTAGGATGAGAAATACTCCTAATAACAATATGTAATTGAACTCAGAGACTTTTGCCCTCCAGCCACGCCCTCTAAAATCTCCACTGGAAATTCTCTGTCTGTGATGATTTGTGAACATGTTTTATGAAAGCTCCAGGCACAAGGAACAGCATTTGGAACAGATTTGGAACAAACAACTCTTTAAGCCTGTTTACCAGTCTAAATCTGCAGGTGGTCATAGTTGGCTAACTGGCAAAATGAGTGGGCGATGAACCACACTGATTATTCATTTTTGATGGAACCAATTATGGTGTCCATGATTATTATTTTTTTAGAGTGTTTGGAAAAACAAGCTGAAGAAATGCCATAAAAATGTGTTATCTTCCCAGGAGAATGTTCTGTGTTTATCTCTAGGCCACTACAGAGACTCAATTTTGGTTGACAATAAAATAAT
The DNA here is from genome assembly GCF_003255815.1 of Theropithecus gelada. Taxonomy (NCBI): domain Eukaryota; kingdom Metazoa; phylum Chordata; class Mammalia; order Primates; family Cercopithecidae; genus Theropithecus; species Theropithecus gelada. The sequence goes on along the minus strand of NC_037683.1, from coordinate 35,012,410 downwards.
AAGAAGAATAATGGCAATAGTAAATGTCCATAGTCTGCCACTGGTTCTTATTTTCCTCCAGTAGTGAAATCCATGAAAATAAGGTAAATTTTAGTGTTATTTTGAATAAAAGAATCAGGATATCCTACAGCCTCTTATTGTGATATGTAAATATTAACAGTGTTCTTGTTTCAGAATGAATGAAGTTGATTCCTTTTACAACATTGAAAGTAATGATGAGTGTATCATTCATCCTTTGAATATTTTTCTGCCCCTGTGAGGAAAAGATATTGTATGTGAGGGAAACCTGCATGAAGGATTTCCTGGATTGGTGTTTGGTAAGGGATTAGAACAGAGCCTGGCACACAGTAAGGACTATAAATGTTGGTTAAATTAAACTATAGTACTTGACAGTTTATAAGTCCTTGCATATATGATACACTTTTTAATTCTTGCAACAACCGTGGGAGTTGGTATGACAGTGATTATTATTTCCACTTTACAGATGAAGAAAATGTCTTACAGAGAAGTTAAAGGACTTGCTTAAGGTCACCCAGCTAGTAACTAAAATAGATTAAGGCATAATTCAGGATGCTATTTCCCTTTTTGGTGCTCAGGCCACTTGTTCAGTAGTAGCCAAGATTTGGTTTTCACGGACCAGTTTAACAATTGGGGGAAACTATGCAGTTTATTCCTCATTTCTCCTCTTCCCTCATTTCATTCTGGGCCCATCCCAGGCCTGCTCTGTGTCCAAGAGGCTGACCCGTGGGCTGTACCAGCTCCTTGCTGGCTGGCTTCCAGTTGACCAATGGGAGTCCCTGGCAGGAGACTGAGTGGTAACAGGAGAGAAACTCTGCTGCAGTGTGGCATGTCAGAGGTACTGATACTCCTTCAAAGCTATGGCTTCTGCTGGTGGCCCCTTCTCCATGGCTCCAGCACTCACCAGGCTCCAGTGACACAATTTTCTCCCCTTGACCCTTCTGGGCATCTCGTTGCCCTTGTTTATTCTCCCACCCCTCCCAGCTCTGTGAGTGGTTTTTTCATTAACGTCTCTTTATTTGAACCATCTGGGGTGAATTCTGTTTCCTGCTGAGACCCTGACTGTTACAAAGACCAACATTGACTTGCTTATTTTTAGATTGCCAAGTAAGGGCGTAAACAAATAAGCAAGACCCAAACAAAACTGCTGTCTACTACTGCTCTATTTATCTTACTAAATGAAGATACTTTAGCACTGAAAAAAGGAAGAAGGGAATAATGGTAGAAAATCTAATTATATTACTTTATTCTTATTTTATTATGACCTACATAAAAAGTAAAACCTTTATTAGAAATTGGATGTGGTCAGTGAGCCAATGTTTGCCAGTAAGTGGGTGTGCTCGCTTGATCACTCCAGCAATTTGTTCCCCTGATATTTAACAAAGTTAGAGATCCTAATATAGTATACATGCAGTGCCCAATACTTACAGTGCACTTATGGAGTTCCATAAATGCTCCATGGACATTTTTTTTTCCAACAAAGCTGCACTGAACATCTATTCTGTGTCCTCGCCAAAACTGGGAATATACTGATATATAAGACATAATCCCTCCTGCCATCACAGTCTAGTTAGGGGGAAAGACAAGAGGCAATTGTAACATACTGAGAACAATGCTATGAAACAGGTCAGTAGAAGGCTGAAGGAGCATATCACAGAGACAGCAACTAATTTGGGGGTTTTAGGGGTGGGTGCTGATGTTTAGACCAGGTAGCATGTGACTGGAAGCTCTGAAGCATTATAGGAGCTGCCTAATGGACAAGGGAAAGGGCATGTCCAACGAAAAGCCTGGCTTGAATGAAGGCATGAGTACATGGCAGAATATGGTACCCATGGGAGTGTGTCTTGAAATTAACTTGGGGATGCTGAATTTTAGGGTTGAGAGTGAGTTGCAGAAGGGAGGCAGAGGATGAGGGAGCTTTAGATTCAGCACTGAGAGATTTATCTTTCATCCTGAAAGCAGATGTAATGTATTGGAAGGTTTTTTTTTTTTTTTTTTTTTTTTTAATTAAGGGATATAACATGGTCAAACTGGCATTTTACAAAGATCACTAGTTGTCACTGAAGAGATAAATTGGAGAGGACTGAGATTAGGCATTCAGATTCTAGTTAGAATGTTACTGCAATGTGTTAGAAAATTTAAAAAAGTAAGGTTCTTGATTAAAGTGACAGAGTAGATATGATATTCCCAGGCAAATCCCCTCAAATCCACCTGCTGATCAAGGGGGAGGTCAGGGAGAGGCTTCCTTTGAACTTTCTTCTTAGCTTTAACCTCCAATCTGCCACCTAGTAACCCTAGACCCCACCAGTCTGTGAAAGGCCGCAATTAAGAAGTTCACACCCTCTCATGAGTGTTTGGATTTGCATGGAGTTAGGAATCTCACGAACGCTATGCTTTTACAAAGTAGTGCATTGGTGAAATAAAAGGCAGACTTTATATACCAGGAAATATCTCTGGGCAAGTGCCACTTCGTTTGGTGACTACTTTGCCTGTGTGTTTATACAATGAGGGTCCGAGGTTTTGAGAAATCTCTGCTCGGTGTGTGTGTGTGTGTGTGTCCTATTCTCCCCATGTCCTCTTGCCTGCTATCACCTTGGAAAATGAAACCTTGCTTGCCATCTACTTAGGAGCAAACCTTCCCATTGCAAAGTTGGACTCAGTGAATTTTCAGATACTGCTATGTGATTGGGGATACATTTCTCTGGCCTTTTTGTCAGGTTTTTCATTCTAAAACAATGAAAATTTTATACACACACACTGATCATTTTTATCAGCTCTGTAGCATGGGGAGTTTCAGTTTTATTTATCGCCTGTATCACTTTGTCTATGTCTTTATATATGTATTTTAGAAATTTTCTTAGTAGTTCCATGGGAAATGGAATCCTGGTTTATGTAAGATAAACTCCAGCATCCTTCTTTATTGGGAGTGAAGCACTGGGCAGGTTACTTAACCTCTCTGAGACTCAGTATCTTCATGGGTAAAATGAAAGTGTCTTGTAAACTCTAAAGTGCATCCTGAAAACTATTGTTTTTGTTATTATTATTAATAACGCAGTTTGAATATATTTCAAATATCAGGGTAACCTTTGTAAATCTTTCTTACTGTGGTTATAGTGAATCTAGATGGCTCTTAGAGATATCAAATCTGCTATTTTTTTTTTAGATGAATATTAGAGGAACTGCTCTCAACTGAGTAGGACAGAGTATTTGTTGATTTATGTGTTTAAGTTCTTGAGAAATTTCTACTGTAGTTTCTGCCTATAGCTAGCTACTCTTATTAATAATTTATTATGAAAAACAAAAATAAACTTTTTAAAGTGCTTGCTTGACTGCTGATATTGCATTTTCACATGATCAGTTAAACTCATCTTCACAATTACCACAAGGGTTAATTTAGATGACCACCATTGTTCCCATTTTGCAGATGAAGAAATTATCTTGAATTCCAGCCCTGGCTGACCTTGTTGACTTCAACATCCTTGCTTACATCCCTTCCCAGAGGCTAGTTTCACAGTTCCTCAGCCTCTTAAAATTTGTGACCTTCAGCTGTACTCCATACATCAAATCTTTTAAGCTAGAAAAAAAACCCCAGAATTTTAGCCATTCAGAACAGGAAGTACCCTTATCGATCATTTAATTCAACCCTATCATTTTTCAGATAGGGTGAGAGAAGAAGGGACTTGACTAAGTGAGTTACTAGCAGAGCAGAGAATAGATCCCAAGTCTCTTTTTTTCTGTTTGGGGATTCTTTGAGCTGCACCACTGCATCTTCCCAGAGAGACTTCTTCTCTTACTATCAACATTAGCGTGTAACCATGTACATAAGACATACCCAAAGCGGTGGCAACTGTGAACTTGAATCAAAACGTGAAGTTTAGTTTCAATGTGGAGAATATTTTCATGCTTCTGTTTTCTTCCTGTTTGATAAAAACTCAGAGACTTGATTTTAGTTTACATCAGTCCACAAGATTTTCTTAACCAAATAAGCATTATTTGAACTTACTCTCTAAGAACTTAAGACTAGAATGAATTCAGTTCAGTTTGAGATACATTTATTGGAGGCCTACATGTCAGGTACTGAAAACACATTGCATGTGTTTTCCAGAAACTTACACACCTGGAGCAGAGAAAGAGATGTCAGGAGTTAAATGCAGTACAAGGTGAGAAGATGGGTAGCAGAAGTATGCATACAGTGTTTAGTATTGCGTAGGTGCCAAGAGGGAGGGGTCACCCTGGCCTGGAGAGGCTGTGGATGAATCACAGAAGAGGTGACTCTCTTAAACCAAATTTTAGGGGTAAATAAATGTTTCCCAGATAATTGAGCTAGTAGTGGTCCTGATGAGGGATAATGGAGGTGAGGATTAAGATGTATCCATTGGCTTGTGCAATATGGAGTTCACAGGTGTTCTTGGTGAGAGTGTCTAGGGTTGAGTTGAGGAGTGAATGATAGAATCTAACCACAGTGAAAGTGGACAACTCTTTCTAGACACGTGGTTATAAAAAGAGGGAAGGAGAGGGCGGTAGCTACTAGATAGGGATATGGGAAAGGGAGGGACATTAAAGTTAGGAGACACTTGCTCGTGTTTCCCAGGAGTAAAGGAAGGATCCAGGAGAAAGGAGGATCTGGACCATCACAGATTGAAGGACCACTGGTGGAAAGGGATAAGATGAAGAACAACTGGAAGAATGTGCCTGGAGCGGTGGGAGGAACGTATCTTCCTTGGGAACTGGAGGGAGAAGTTTAAGAGGGAGTGGGTGAGTCAGATGGTTGTTGGTGTAGACGAAAGAGGATCAGGAAATTCAGGCTGGCTCACTTGTTTTGTCTGTTGAATATTGTCTGTGAGATCATCTGAAGGAGAGAGATGAAGGGAAGACATAGGGGGCTTCAGGTGAGTGGAGAGGTTTGGAGCCACCATTGAAGGGGCAAAGAAGGAACTGGTCACAGATGATTAAGAGCAATGCCTGTTTAGGCACACTAAGGGCTCAGCTGATGTTAAAGAGCTCAGACCTCTCCTGGCAACAATCTAAAGAGCCGCGGCACCATCCTGGATGCCACTGTGGATGGTGTCTAGAGTGAAGGGTTTGTTGTTCTGTTAGGGTCTCTATAAATTTGTATGTTTGGTTTAGGGTTTTATCAGTGTTATTTTCTGAGCACTTGATTCCTCATCTCTTTTTTTCAAAAAAATTTTTAAAAAAATTTCCATAGGTTATTGGGGAACAAGTGGTGTTTGGTTACATGAGTAAATTCTTCAGTGGTGATTTGTGAGATTTTGGTATGCCCATCACCCACACAGTATACACTGCACCCTATTTGTAGTATTTTATCCTTCACCCCCCTCCCACTCTTTCCAAGTCCCCAGAATCCATGGTATTATTCTTATACCTTTGTGTCCTCATAGCTTAGCTTCACATGTCAGTGAGAACATACTATGTTTGGTTTCCCATTCCTGAGTTACTTTACTTAGAATACTAGTCTCCAATCTCATTCAGGTTCCTGCAAATGCCATTAATTCATTCCTTTTTATGGCTGAATAGTAGTCCATCATATATATATATATATGTATGTGTATATATGCATATGTATGTGTGTGTGTGTGTGTGTGTGTGTATACCAGTAGTGGGATTACTGAATCAAATGGTAGTTCTACTTTTAGGTCTTTAAAGAATCTCCACACTGTTTTGCATGGCAGTTGTACTAGTTTACATTCCCACGAGCAGTGTAGAAGTGTTCCCTCTTCACCGCATCCACGTCAACATCTACTATGTTTTGGTTTTTTGATTATGGCCATTCTTGCAGGAGTAAGGTGGTATCACATTGTGGTTTTAATTTGTGTTTTCCTGATTATTAGTGATGTTGAGCATTTTTTCATATGTTTGTTGGCCCATTTGTGTATCTTCTTTTGAGAATTATCTCTTCATGTCCTTAGCCCACTTCTTGATGAGATTTTTTTTCTTGTTGATTTGTTCGAGTTCATTGTAGATTCAGGATATTAGTCCTTTGTCAGATGTACAGATTGTGAAGATTTTTTCCCACCCTATGGGTTGTCTGTTTACTCTGACTGTTCCTTTTGCCATGTAAAAGCTCTTTCATTTAATTAAGTCCCAGCAATTTATATTTGTTTTTATTGCATTTGCTTTTCGGTTCATGATCATGAAATCCTTGCCTAAGCCAACGTTTAGAAGGGTTTTTCCAATGTTATCTTCTATAATTTTTATGGTTTCAGTTCTTGGATTCAAGTTCTTAATCCATCTTGAGTTGACTTTTGTATAAGGTGAGAGATGAGGAGCCAGTTTCATTCTCCTACATGTGGCTAGCCAATTATCCCAGCATCATTTGTTGAAAAGGGTTTCCTTTCCCCACTTAATGTTTTTGTTTGCTTTTTTCCCCCATTTTTGTTTTTGTTTGCTTTGTTGAAGATCAGTTGGCTGTAAGTATTTGGGTTTATTTCTGGGTTCTCTATTCTGTTCCATTGGTCTATGTGCCTATTTTTATACCAGTACCGTGCTGTTTTGGTAACTATGGCCTGATAGTATAGTTTGAAATCAGGTAATGTGATGCCTCCAGATTGTTCTTTTTGCTTTGTCTTGCTTTGGCTATGCAGGCTCTTTTTTGGTTCCATATGAATTTTAGAATTTTTTTTTTCTAATTATGTGAAGAATGATGGTGGTATTTTGATGGGATTTGTAGACTGCTTTTGACAGTATGGTCATTTTCACAATATTGATTCTACCCATCCATGAGCATGGGATGTGTTTCCATTTGTTTGTGTAGCCTACAATTTCTTTCAGCAGTGTTTTGTAGTTTTCCTTGTAGAGGTCTTTCATGACCTTGGTTAGGTTTATTCCTAAGTATTGTATTTTATTTTATTTTTTGCAGCTATCACAAAAGGGGTTGAGTTCTTGATTTGATTCTCAGCTTGGTCACTGTTGGTATATAGAAGAGCTGCTAATTTGTGTAGATTAATCTTGTATCTGGAAACTTTGCTGAATTCTTTGATCAGTTCTAGGAGCTTTCTGGAGGATTGTTCAGGTCTTCTAGGTAACCGATCATATCATCAGCAAACAGTGACAGTTTGACTTCCTCTTTACCAATTTGGATGGCCTTTATTTCTTTCTCCTGTCTGATTGCTCTGGCTGGGACTTCCAGTACTATGTTGAAGAGGAGTGGTGAGAGTAGGCATCCTTGTCTTGTTCCAGTTCTCAAAGGGAATGCTTTCAACTTTTTCCCCATTCAGTATTATGTTGGCTATGGGTTTGTCATAGATGGCTTTTCTTATATTAAGGTATGTCCCTCGTATGCTGATTTTGCTAAGTGTTTTAATCATAAAGGGGTGCTGGATTTTGTTGAATGCTTTTTCTACATCTGTTGAGATGATTATGTGATTTTTGTTTTTAATTCTGTTTATGTGATATATGACATTTATTGACTTGCATATGTTAAACCATCACTGCATCCCTGGTATGAAACCCACTTGATCATGGTGGATTATCTTTCTGATATGTTGTTGGATTTGGTTAACTAGTATTTTGTTAAGGAATTTAGCATCTGTATTCATTGGGGATATCGGTCCTTTCTGGGTTTTGGTATTAGGGTAATACTGGCTCCATGGAATGATTTAGGGAGGGTTCCCTCTTTTTGTGTCTTGTGGACTAGTGTCAATAGGACTGGTAGCAATTCTTCGTTGCATGTCTGGTAGAATTCTGCTATGAACCCATCTGGTCCTGGACTTTTTTTGTTGGTAATTTAAAAATTACCATTTAGATCTCACTGATTGTTATTGGTCTGTTCAGGGTATCTAATTCTTACTGATTTAAGCTAGGAGGGTTATATTTTTCCAGGAATTTATCCATCTCTTCTAGGTTTTCTAGTTTATGTGCATAAAGTTGTTCATAGTGGCCTTAAATGATCTTTTGTATTTCTGTGGTGTCAGTTGTAATAATCCTGTTTCATTTCTTATTGAACTTATTTGGATTTCCTCTCTTCTTTTCTTGGTTAATCTTGTTAATGGTCTATCGATTTTATTTATCTTGCCAAAGAACCAGCTTTTTGTTTCATTTGTTTATTTTATTTTATTTTTTTGTTTAGATTTTATTAATTTTTGCTCTGATCTTGATTATTTCCTTTCTTCTGATGGATTAAGGGTTGTTGGACAAGGCCTTTTATCATTATATAATGTCCCTCTTTGTCTTTTTAAACTGCTGTTGCTTTAAAGTTTATTTTGTCTGATATAAGAATAGCTACTACTGCTTGCTTTTGGTATCCATTTGCATGAAATATCTTTTTCCACCCCTTTACCTTAAATTTGTGCAAGTCCTTATATGTTAGATGAGTCTCTTGAAGGCAGCAGATAGTTGGTTGGTGACTTCTTATCCATTCTGCAATTCTGTATCTTTTAAGTGGAGCATGTAGGCCATTTACATTCAATGTTAGTATTGAGATGTGAGGTACCATTTATCGTACCATTTGTTGCCTGTATACCCTGGTTTTTTGTTTTTTAAATTGTATTTTTGTTTTATAGGTTCTATGAGATTTATGTTTTAAAGATGTTCTGTTTTGATGTGTTTCCAGGATTTGTTTCAAGATTTAGAGGTCCTTTGAGCAGTTCTTATACTGGTGGCTTGGTAGTGGCGAATTCTCTTAGCATTTGTCTGTGTGAAAAAGACTGTATCTTTCCTTCACATATGAAGCTTAGTTTCACTGGATACAAAATTTTTGGCTGGTGATTGTTTTGTTTGAGGAGGTGCACCAATCCCCTCTAGCATGTAGGGTTTCTGCTGAGAAATCAGCTGTTAATCTGATAGGTTTTCCTATATAGGTTACCTGGTGCTTTTGTCTCATAGCTCTTAAGATTCTTTCCTTCATCGTAACTTTAGATAACCTGATGATAATGTGCCTAGATGATGATCTTTTTTTGATGAATTTCCCAGGTGCTCTTTGTGCTTCTTGTATTTGGATGTCTAGGTCTCTAGCAAGGCTGGGGAAGTTTTCCTCGATTATTCCCCTAAATATGTTTTCCAAACTTTTGTTTTTCTCTCCTTCCTCAGGAACACCAGTTATTCTTAGGTTTGGTCATTTAACATAATCACAGATTTCTTGGAGGCTTTGTTAGTGTTTTCTTATTCTTTTTTCTTTGTCTTTGTTGGATTAGGTTAATTTGAAGACCTTGTCTTTGAGCTCTCAATTTCTTTCTTCTACTTGTTCAGTTACATTGCTGAGACTTTCCAGTTCATTTTGCTTTGTATAATAAGTGTGTCTATTGTTTCCTGAAGTTTTGATTGTTTTTCATTTATGCTATCTATTTTCTTGAATATTTCTCCCTTCACTTCTTGTATCAGTTTTTGGATTTCCTTACATTGGGCTTCACCTTTCTCTGGTGCCTCTCTGATTAGCTTAATAATTAACCTCCTGAATTCTTTTTCAGGTAAATCAGGGATTTCTTCTTGGTTTGGGTCCATTGCTGGTAAACTAATGTGATTTTTTGGAGGTATTAGAAACCTTGTTTTGTCATATTACCAGAGTTGGTTCCTGGTTCCTTCCCATTTGAGTAGGCTCTGTCAGAGGGAAGGTCTAGGGCAGAAGGCTGTTTTTCAGATTCTTTTGTCCCACAAGGTGGCCAGAGCTGTAGTGATTGTTGTCTCTTTTCTGAATCTGGCCACTCTGTACAGACAACCCCCAGTACCAGCCCAGAGCCTGGTAGACTTGGTGCTTCTCATGTACTGCTGCTACCACCATGATGCTGTCCACTAAAGAACACTTTCTGTCTTGGGTCTACCAGGCTCCAGGCTGGTAGTGGGGGGTTGTCTGTACAGACTCCTGTGATGTGAACCATCTGTCGGTCTCTCTGTCATGGATACCAGCACACTATTTGGGTTGTCTCCTGGGTCCCACAGGAGCAATCTGCTTCCTTCAGGGGGTCTGCGGGTCCTCTCAGGCTTCCTGATTTATGCCTGCAATCATTCTGGAGTAAAAATTCATGATGGGAGCCTCCACATGCTGCTCTGTTCATCTATGTCAGAGCTGCAATGTAGTCCTGCCTCCCATCTGCCATGATCCCCTCCCTCACTTTTGATTCTTCATCTCTTGATTCCTCTCCAGATGCTTTTATGGTTCTACAAATCGGGGTTGCCCAGGACAAGGATAACAGCAAGAAATATCTCAAATTCCCTCTAAAAGCTCTAAGATCTAATTAGAACTTATATGGAAAAGCCATATTCCTAATAAAAATAAGATACAGAAACCTCCAAGTTGGCACTGTAAGAAGAATTTCTTAAAAAGGAAGGAAAAACGAATTAAGAAATCTCAGCCTTTTTTTCCAAGCTTCACCTTCCTCCTGGTGCTTCTCACGTACTACTGCTGCAACCATGATGCACTAAAGAATATTTTCTGCCTTTAACATTTGGGGTAAGTATCTAGGTAAAAGACTCATCCATTTGTCCAGCTGAGTCGTACAACAGCAGTTGCATGGAGACAGCAATGGGAAAATAGAGAGAGGATTTGTGAATTTACATCTTCATTTAAGTTACACATTTCTGGCTTGAAGAACCCATAGGAGTTTCTGGGCATATGTTGCTTCCATGCCTTCTACCTCAGCTTCCTCATCGGTACAATGGGTTAGTAAAAGTACCTATTTCACAGGAGTAGAGTGAGGGTTAAACAGAGAAGGCTCCATATAAGTTTGCTATTATTATCATTATTAGAGCAAACTCATTTGTTTCCATCTTGCTTTCCTGTCTGCATTTTAAAATTACCTTGTTCCCATTGTAAGAAACATACAGAAAATACTTCTAATTTAGTTTTAGATGTGAGCATTTTGGTCTAGAGACACCTTTTAATCATGGAGGCAAGGGTCATCTCTTTAAATTTCATTTTGCCCTTTTACAGAGCTTGAGCATGCTCAGAGGGTAAATAGAAACCTCTTTGGCTAATTTTTGGAAGCAAATGCCAGAGCCAAATGATGAGGATGATGTGGGGACTGATCCTCCCTTTGAGCCAGGATAGTTGCTTCTGATAACAAAACACTTAGAGCTCTATAGTTTATGTAGTGTTTTAAAAAATCCGTGTTATTAAATGCACACAGATTTTTAGTTATTATTCTAATTTTAAGGGTATGAAAACTGAGACTTACTCCATATCTACAAATAGGCAAGACTTGATCAAGGTCCCCTGATTCCACATCCCATACTCTTTGTACTCTCCCTTACTGGGTAGAAATTTAATGGGAAAGCTAGTTTTCCCTTGAGGTCATGGAGACACAATCTGGCTACTCAGTGCATTCCTTGTTTGAGGGTTAAGAGAAATGCTGGCTAGTGTGAAGCTCCTTCCTATATATTTTCTCAAACCCTCATTGGGGAAGATGAGTGAAACACAGCCTACTTGATTGTTTAGAAACCCACAAGTTTCTAGTAAATACCATACATTTTCTTGAATTTTCCACATGTGTGAACTCTTGATGGGTTGGGAAAAGTAGCCTTGGAGTTAAAAAAAATTCCTATCCTTCTATACCTTATTACTCCCTTTAAGTTTTACAGAAGTATCATTTTCAGTTTTAAACTTCCTGATTTTATAGCATCAATAATTTGGTTTGAGTCTATTTTTATCTAGTAATTTAAAATACTTTAGATATAAACTTCTAGGATGTTGACTAAAGAAAGAAGGAAATGTGGTGGGAGAAATGAGTCTGTGGTAAGGGAAGTTTGTAAACCATCATGGGGAAGCTTAAAAATTCTGCAGCCACTCTAACTTACTTCCCATCTAGAAAAATAGTTGGAAAGAAGCAGCTGAAATGTTCTGCTAAGCTGATTATTCCAGGACAAGCATCATCACCTCGTTAACGTCATACTTTCCACCCATCTCCTCTTTCCCTTCTTTGTAGCACTCTTTCCTTCCTTCTGTTCTTTTACCTCCTTTCTCTGCTCCAACACCTTGGATATTGTTTCTTTTCCATGAGTGTTCTCTTCAGTAAAATAAGCCAATACCTAACAAACAGCATGAAAGAAAGAAAATTGCTTAAGGAGAAAAATACAGTCTTTGTTCAGGAGAAATAGTGATTTGTTTCCTGGGAGAATTATAAAAAAGAGGCTCACAATCACTTCTTTGCAAAGTTGCAGATCAAGGTTGTGTTGCTGCTTGCAGATAATTTGGAAGCAATGTGTAGGTTTGAAAAATGACCCATTCCTTCACAGGTGAAACTTAGACTATCCCCTTCTATCATAATTATCAACAGATTTAGATTGAAGTGATTGTGGAATGCGTTGTCCTTACAGATATTCAGGGACATGATGACGAGTGAGTCTGATGGGAATGATTGAAAACGGTACAGTTCACCATCACAGCCCCTGAAATGGCTGAGATATGCAAAAGTGCTGGTTTGATCCAAAAGGTATAAATAGCACTAGAAGGGGAAGGCTGAGCAGGGCTTGCAGGCTGCTGTGTTGGAGGAACAATTTGACAGAGACAGAGCAAGATGATGATAACTTGGAAAAAGGATAATTTGTCATGATTACCTCTTTCCCCCTCCTCCCTAGAGAGAGTAGCTTGCACCCATTGGAATTCATGTGTGGGGGAAAAAAGCATTATAACCAAGAAAACATATCATTTTATATTTTCCTTTTCTGGGTCTACACTTTGGGTGTATAGAGTCATCAGATTGTGAAAGTTCTGCTAAAAAGATGTGGCATGTTGCAGGATTTCTCTAAGGTTTGAGACATTTTAGTTCCAGTAGCTTCTTTGTTAGGAGGTGCTGCTCCTAGATGCAAGTACTTTGGATTTATTATCGCTTATGCAGTCATCAGACAACCTAGCCGCCTCCACCAATTTTGCTACAAATGCGTTTGCCCCATAAACTCAAATGGTGCTAACTGCTATCATGGGTTTGAAGACAAATCCTAAAATTTTTGTAGCAAAAACTTTGAATAGCCTGCCTGTTTTTCCTTTTTAAAATAGCATTTACTATTTTTAAAAATAAAAGTAGCACATATTCAGTGTAGCACTTTTTGAAATATAGAAAAGTGTGAAGATGAAGAAATAGGATATTATTGATAATTCCATAACCCGTTGTGAGTATGTTAAGACTCCCTGCGGACCTGGGAGTCTTCTGCCTGATTCACGATAGATGTAGTTTTCTTCATTCCACCACTCCTCTTCTTTTCTCTGCTCATAGTTGCCCTTTCTCTCTTGTCACCTGTCTCCTTTTGTGTCTGTGATTTTGGTTCATTGGCTCTGCCTTTGGGGTACTCACTTACTTCCTTTGGAAACTGCACTGGGGGAGCACGGTGATAGTTTCTTTACACCAAAACTTAATGGGCCACGGGAATATTTTACAGAAAAACAACTCCATCGATTTCCAAATGTAAGGTTGCTCTAGAACAGCGTTTGGAGATTTCTACCCTGTGGTAAGAAAATGCCTGCCCAAATCCATCACTCTGGGAGATGAGGGTGGGTTACAATGGCAAACCCTGGTGGAAGAAATGGGGCTGAAACCAGGGTTGCCAGATTTAGCAAATAAAAATATAGGATGCCCAAATGTTTTTTGAGGCATACCTATATTAAAGAAAATTTTGTTGATCTGAAATTCAAATGAACTGGTCACCCAATATTTTGTCTATCAAACCCTAGCTGAAATAGTAGTTCAACCTTCAGAAAGGCAAGGGATTATGGAACAGAAAAAGGTAACTAGGGAAGGTGGCCTCATCTCACTTCAGGGCATTCATGGAAGCCTTGTTCATTTCTAGACATGGACGGCTCCCCCTACCGGGCCTAAGTCTGACCTGTACTCTCCTTTCCCTGCCCTCAAATGGTCAGCTTCTGATGGGGATTCTGATGCCTTAAAACTCTTTATCCACCATTGCCACCCACCCCTGTCCAGTTCAGGCCGTTGGTGATCACCTGGACCATTGTGATGCCTTCCTAGACCAGCCTCTGTATGAACAAAATGAAAGCTCCTCTGACGCAGCTTTTACCATGCTGCTGAGAGCTCTTTCTAAATGTAAATCTAGGGAAGTCTACTCCCTCTGCTTAAAATCTTTCAAAACGTTCCCAATGCTCTTAAGCTCTCTACTCTAGAAAGCCTGGGCAGACTTTCCTGATGTGGCCTCTGTCTTCTTCTTCACCCTCATGCCAGGTTTCTCCTTATTCCTTTATATTCATCCTAATTTTCCCTCCATTTCTCTGAATAAAATATGTTCTTACTGGATTGTAGACAATTGTACATTAAAAAAAAAATCACTCAAAAAGCATTCATTTCTTCTCTACCAAGTGCCATTCATAGAGGTGAACAAGATGTGGTTCCTATCCTCATGTTGGTGTAGGCCAGGACTCAGCACTCAGGGGCTGGGACGGCCATACTATGCGGGAAAAGAGTGGGTGAAACATGGCTTTCTTGCTCTATCTTACCTTTTCCACTTTTGGTAGAAACATGAACATAAGAAACATTTTGTTTTTCCTTGAACTGTACTATTAAAAAGACAATAGCACAAGCTTAATGATAAATGGAGCTGACCTAGGCCTCACTGCTAGGGGCATGTCTTAGTCCATTCTGGATTCTGTAACAAAGTTGCAGAACTGGGTAATTTATAAATAATAGGAGTTTATTGCTCATGGTTCTGGAGGCTGGGAAGTTCAAGATCAAGGTGCCAGCCGCTTTGGTGTCTGCTTCTCATAGATGGAACCTTTTTGCTGTGTGCTCATGTGACAGGAGAGATGAATAGTGTCCTCACATGGTAGAAGAAGGACAAAGGGGGCTCCCTAAGCTTCTTGTATAAGGACACTAATCCCATTCATGAGGGCTCCGCCCTCATAACTTGGTGGCCCCAAAGGCCCTCACCTCTTACCATTCTCATATTAATAATAATTAATTGCCATTAAGTTTTGACATATGAACTTGGGGAGATACAGTCAGACCATAGAAAGGCACAAGAAAAAGTGATAGCAACTGCGGTAAATCAGACCCCATTTAAAGGGGCAGTCATTACTCAGTTCTAGTCAGTTGTTACCATGAGGGTATTTCAAGAGAAATCAGAAATAAGAATTTTAATTTGAAAACCTTCATTAATGACAGTAATTAAAAACAACATCCACAAACCCACAAAGCTCTGAGAGCCAGATTGAATGGGTCTGTGGGTTTGTTTTTTTTCTCCTGAATATCTAGTATGAGAACACTGCCAACTGCCTGGTTCACTCATCACATCCAATTTACTTAGAAAACCCGTACTCATTCTTAAATGTATCAGACACCCCATTGTACCCCATAAATATATAGAATTATTATTTCTCAATAAAGAAGTTACTTCTGACAATAACCTTTCTTAGCTGCTGCCCTTAACCCTTGGCTATGTCAAATTCCCCTCCAGGGTGTTTCTGTAATAGGAGGCACTACAGGAAGCCTTTCTTTCCCTATCCTAGCACTTATCCCACTGTGTTATAGCTGCCTAGGCAGTTATTTCTCTTCCTTCATCGTCTGTAGTAACCTCCACATGGGCAGTAGCTCTGTGTATCCTGCTGCCTTCTGTTCTTACGTGCAGTATTCCTGTCTCCAACCTGCTGTAACTTCTCTACTACTCCGTTAGGAGTTGGGCTGTTCATTTATTTGCAGGATTCTGCCCACCCCCTCTGCCTTTTCCTCATCTTTATGCTCCAGGCTTGGGTCAGCCACTGTGCTCTACAAGATGTGGGGGGTGGGGGTGGCTTGAATCCTGCTTGCTTCTTGCCACAAATATCAGAGTATGAATTATAGGCAGATCTCTTGTTGGACAGAAGTATGGATGCTCTGGCACTGTGTAACACATCCAAGGTGACCCTTCTTTCTCCCACCAACTTCATGAGTGCTAATATTTAGCCATTCTGCACCTAAGATCACCTGGCTTCATAAATGCTCCTCAGTATTCAGCAAAATGTACCAAACACTTTTGATATGTAAGGACGATGCACTCAGAAGGAAGTTTTATGACAAAAGCTACTTCAGGTAAGACCTTGATGTTATTCTAAGTCAATTCTTCATAGTAAATATTCTACTGTATTTGTTTAGAAGCCAAGCTTTTTTATCCCCTTAAAAATGTATCCTTTGTTTATCAGTTCAATTTCTGATGTTCTGTATGAAGACTGAGAAGTACTTTACAACGTGTAGAGGAAGGAGATAGGGTTGTGTGTGTGTGTGTCCCAGTGTCAGCTTGGCAGGAGATCTTCTGCTGGTTGCATCTAGTCTCACTTCCACAAACATGAGGATAACCACTACTGTGTCTTCTGGGCCCTATTTTTCACTCAGTGCATGGGTGCACATGTGTGTGTGTGCAGGTATGTGTATGTGAGTGTGTGTGTGTGTCCCTACAAGTGATCTGGGCCATTGAATGAAGCATTTTTGACATAGAGTGGACTGTATAAGAGGCTGGGAAATCTTTAAGGGCAGAAAGGAGGTGAATATCTCATGAGTGATGCACTGGTTTCCATTGATTGGTAGTTGTTAGTAGATAACAATGGGGAAGCCAGGTTTTCTTTCTACTCCCAGGCTGACGATGATGATGAATGGCTCCTGCTGGGGCACATGCCTGTGGTCTCTCCATCTCACTCATTCTGTCTATGTGATTCCTCCTCTTCCTTTCTCTTGGCCCGTGGAGACTTTTATCTAGTCTAGTGGCAGAAACAATCTCCTCTCAATGTCTGCTCTCAATCTGTTTTACACCTAGCCCAGTGGCTTTTGAACTCAATATTTAAGAATAGTCCCTTGTGGTTTTCTAGTTCTTCAGTGTGTCATTTACCTCCAAGCAGTAGGTGGCTCACATCTAGGTGTCTAGGCAAAGAGGGGATGTCCTTGGAAAAACAGTGAGGAAATTCCATGAAAGCAGACATGAAGGAAAACACACTAATTACTACTTCAAATTATTATTATATATTATGTTCCACTTGCTTGTAAATACATATGCAAGATTTTAATAGGAGAACATCTGTGGAGGATAGACTTTAAAAAAATTCAGACATATTTGCCAAGCTGACTTTAAATCAAATAAGGATGATAATTTGCATCACCCTTGGTTTGCAAGGTGCTTTTACATGTGATGTTAATCTCATATCCAGCTTGTGAAACAGGCAGAATCTGCAGTGTTTTTCTGTTTCATGAAAAAGGATCAGAGAGGTTACATAACTTCCACAGAGTTGCAAAGTGAGTACATGTCAGCAGACCCAGGACTTTGGACTCTAGTCCAAGTCTCATTCTGCTACCCTAAGACTGCTTCAGTATGATTTGGAAGGGTTAGCCCTGTCACTGAGTAAGCTATGCCTCATAAGTGCCCATCTGAGCACAGGATGTTTCTTTAACTATGGCATCGTACATACCATCCTTTGTCCCACATACAGTCAGTTCTAGATGGATAAGCTGCCTTAAGTGATCTTTCACGACGAGGCCCTCTTGGTCTTTTTTTTCTACCACAACTTACAGGACTGATGAAAACTTTGACCTATTTCATAGATAAGTATTTAATTATTAGTTAATCCACCTATCAACTATTTATTGATGCCTAGTCGTGGGTTAGGCTGTGGGGAAAGAAATGTATTATTTGTTCTTTGGCCAGAATGCACAGGAATGAGGAACAGCAAATGAGGCTTAGTAAGCGGCTGACTGCTGGTTGCAGTGATAGCGGTGTTTTTACAGTGTTGTGGGAGAACAGGGGCAGGACCATTAACCAAAACCACGGCAGGGAAAGTTTTAATGGAGTGAACTGAGAAGTTGATCAGGCTGGAATAGGGAAAGGACATTCTAGCAGAGGGGTAGCCTTAAAGAAAATCATGGAAGCCTGGGAGTGCAAAGGCCAGTGTGACTGGTGTTGGGGTGAGGGGTAAGTGATGGGACAGGAGCCATGGAAATTGACAGAGGTTGGATTGTGAGGGGCCCTAGAACCTAGACTATGTCTGAACTTTATGCCGAAGCTGGTGGGAATTGCTTAGGGATGGTAATAAAGGGGGTGATAATAGTAATTTTAAAAAATCTTTCTTGCAGCAGAGGATGATTTAGAGAGAAATGAGACTTTAGGCTGTAACATCATTTAGGAGGGGAAGAGGGCCTAGACCTGGGCACCATCAAGGCTGTGGGAGAGGTCAGAGATACATTTGTGAGGTGGTTAGGAAAGGTAATTGACATTGGTAGAGGTGGATGGGTTATGGTGATGCTAAAGAGAGGAAAATCCTTAGGCACCATCTAATTCCGGACAGGTGGAGGATATGGTCTCTCACGAGAAAGGGAAGCCTTGGGGGAGGAACAGGTGATGAGCATGAGGATGATAGTTTGCATTACCCTTGGTTTGCAAAGTGGTTTTACATGTGATGTTCATTTTATACCCAGCTTGTAAAATAGGCAAGATGGGTAGGGTTTGGTCAGGTACATCAGAAGGTTCCATGGCAGTATTTAATAGGCAGGGGGGAATGGTGATCCAGTGTGAGCAGAGGTACACATTTCCAGCCCTAAATTCACTCACAGGGAAGCTCTTGTTGCCTCTTCTGCCGTCCAGTGATATCAGCCGGAGATCTGAGAGGGGATCCGAACTAGTAGGAAAGAGATGTTCTCAGCTGTACTCTAAAGGTTTGTCTTTATGCTACAGGATCTTCATCTCATGCGCTTAAGACCTGGAGAGAGGAAAGGTGAGAAATTTGCAAAGCAGCTGCAATTAAAATCAAGAATTAAAGAATAATGTCCTTGCCTGATCTGTTAGGGAACAAGAGGAATAACTTCAAATCAAACCTCAGTTGATCCAGATCTAAAATAGATTTAAATCAGTTCTCCAAAGCCTGGGCAGGTTTTTAAATCAAAACCTGTGTTTCAGGTTCCTTTTGTTAAAGAAATGCCCTTACTTGATGGAACATCAAAACCTCATTAAATTGCAAACATTGGACTATAAAAGATGGAGAATGAGCAATTCTACTTAGCTGCTGCAGCCCTCCACACGGTGCCCCAGAAGGACACTGAGTTCCAAAGGTCAGGGTTACACATGGCGTGGTAAGTGTTTTTCTCCTTCTAACACTCAACAGACTTGGAAAATGGCCAATGTTAGAGACACAGAAAGAGAGAAGGAGAGGGGAAGAGGGAGGGAGAGAGAGAGAGAGAGAGAGGGAGAGAGGGCGTTGGGGAAGGGGGGGAGAGAGAGAGAGAGTGAGTCAGTGTCAGTCTGTAGTCAGGCTTCTTCAAGAATGAAAAATAAACTTTTTTCCCCCCCTGCAGAAAAAAAAAATTGAAGAAAGGCAAACCCTGAAGAAAAGCAGACAGCTGCTAACTAGTTGTCTAGCTGTCTATTTGCGGACACTTCCTTTCATCTTGTCATATCTTTTGTGGTGTTTGAAATGTTTGGAGCTTAAGAGTGGAAGAACACTCTGTGGAATCCAAACTTTTATTAAAAGAAAGGGAAAGGGAGACAGCACAGTTCTGATAACAAGTGAGTATTTCAATGTTGGGGCCATATTTTGCCCAAATATCAAGCCGAAGAGCCCTCTATTTCTAGCTAAATGAAGCAGAAAACATATTTTGATTAAAAATACAGAAGGACATAACGTGTAGGAAACCAACTTATTTTGTGGGAAGGCTGCAGAGGGATACAAATGGACCTTAAGAAGGGGCCAGGAGGAGAGGGGCCTCCTTCCCAGGCTTGGCCAGGGTCCCTTTGTGCTGGTTCATTGGAATGCTAATTTCTGCTCCATTGTCCCTGAGAAGCCACTCTGCTTTCTCGCACTGGAAGCCCTTTCTCACTCTCTTGTCTTTGGTGGTCTTCACCAGCTGCTTCTATTAGCTTAGAGCCTCAGGAGATTTTATTTCCATGAATGTTGTTTTGTGCAGACCTCTGTTTCTATTTGATCGATTCATCCATTTGATTCTCATTCCTTCTTGCATTCATCCTCAGGGGTTAAACCACCAGATTATGGTTTCCTTGTCAAAATTAGAAACCCAAAGTGGACTGTCACAAGGATCCTGGGGATTTTGTCTTTGACATCCATTTCGGAGGAAATGGAGATTGAAATCTTAGCAGGAGAATCTCTTCAGGGACTCTGATTTTTCTTTAAAAGGAACCAAGTCCTGAATTAAAATAAATACCTAGACTTCAGATGAGGCATCAGAGAATCAACAGAGGGCCTAAGTCTTTGTTTCGCTGGCTGTCTGTGTGCACCATAATTAAGGGGAAAGAGCTTAGGGAATTATCCACAGCTCAGTTTTCATAGCCAGTTTTCTTTTCAAATTGGATACTTAACATATCGCTCAGAAAATGTATTTCAAAGACTTCGCTAGGTGCCTGTGATATGCTGTGGCATTGACAGATGGGCAGAAGCTGGAAGGATGGGTGGGTTCTGTTCCTTCGTGTCCTAAAATACCAACAGCTGTTGGGCTGTACATTTCAGTGCTACTTGGGGCTTTATACCTAGCATTGGAGTACGTTGTGCTCTTCTCTCGTTTCCTCTACTACATGAGGAGGCAACTGGTGTAGAGTGACAAGGTGAGAAGAACCAAAGCCGGGTCTACCAGATCTGGCTTCTGCCACCCCTCCTCTCTGGGCCTCATCTGTAAAATGGGGTAAATCTGCTCTGTGGTTGTGAGAATTATATGAGATCACATATGTGAAGTTCCAGGGATCTGGAAGGCATTTGAGAAAAATTAATCACATACTCTTCTATCTTTCACCCCTATCCTCATGGAAGATTGTGAAATGACTCTAAACTTAATAAGCAGTTTAATGCTGTCCCTCAAATGTGTTGTGCTTCTTCCTGTCTCCATGATTTATTTGGCACTGCTGCTCTTCTGATTGGAATGGTCGTTTCCTAGATTCCCCCCCATGGCTGGCTCCTAGGCATCATTCAAGTCTGAGCTCAAAGGTTGCTTTTTCCAAAGGCTCTTCTTGCCCTGGTTAAAAATGACCCTAGGCTACTATTCACAATAGTAAAGACATGGAACCAACCCAAATGCCCATCAATGATAGACTGGATAAAGAAAATGTGGTACATATACACCATGAAATACTATGCAACTATAAAAAGGAATGAGATCATGTCCTTTGCAGGGACATGGATGAAGTTGGAAGCCATCATCCTCAGCAAACTAACACAGAAACAGAAAACCAAACACTGCATGTTCTCACTCATAAGTGGGAGTTGAACAATGAGAACACATGGACACAGGGAGGGAAACAACACAAACCAGGGCCTGTCGGGGAAGGGGATGAGGGGAGGGAGAGCATCAAGACAAATGACTGATGCATATGGGGCTTAATACCTAGGTGATGGGTTGATAGGTGCAGCAAAACACGATGGCACACATTTACCTGCACATTCTGCTCATGTATCCTGGAACTTTAATGTAAAAGAAAAAGAAAAAAAAAATAACCCTAGGCTAGCCCCTGAAGTTATCTAGGTTTTTTTTTTTTTCCTAGTACAGCAATCTCAAGTGTTCTTTTTTTTACCTTGATGCATATTATCTGCTTCTCTCTGCTAGAACATAAGAACCAGGAGTATATAAACTTTGTCTCATTCACTAGAATACTGTGTGGCGCAGATGTTTATGTACTTTGGCCTGGTGCTGGCTGGGGTTATGGGCATGAATAAGACCCAGATCCTACTCCCCAGGAACTTTCAGTCATGTAAAGAAATAGTTTATAATGCTCACAAGATGTGACTATCTACTTTTGGCTTTCACAGAGTAGGGAGACATAGACACATATAATTTTATATAGGAATCGAGGCCAGTGCCTCAACAGAAGTGTGTTCTAGGTGACACAAGAAAGATTTGATGATTCTGCCTGGATGTGCTAAGTAAGGTTTCCAGGAGGAGAGGTAATTCAGCTAGGATTTGCAGGATTAACTGGAGGTCCTGGTTAGGTAGACTGTGGTGGAAAGGCATTCTCAGCAAGAAACCTGGAGCTACAACACAGCACACAGCATGTAGTGGGACATAACTTGTTCAGGTTTTTATATTAAACCTGTAAAATTTCAGCATACTGGCTTCTGCTCTGCATTCCAGCCTTTTAGGATTATTTTCAATTCTTCATCCTGACATCTGCGATTTTAAAAATCTCTCCTGACTTGGAGTCATCTGAAATATGTCCATAAAGCCCTGTAAAACTGGCCAGTAGCTGGAATTGAAGGGGTAAGAATGGAAATGGACATAGAAGGGAGATATTTACCCAAGAAAGGTTTAAAATTGAACCAATCATGGCGCAGGAGTGTGGGGTGGAAAGAGCTCTGGGCCAGAAGTTAGAGGACCTGGTCCCTCACTCTTTCTGTCGCTTGTGTGGTCTTAGATTATTTAATGTATCTAAGCCTCAGTTTATTCATCCATAAAGCAACAACAACAAGAACAAAATAAAATAACAAAGTGTGACTAGTAACACCTGGTAAGATTGGGAATCACAGAAAATGAATTTGAGCTTCCAAGGAATCTTCACTGCAATTTAAATGATGCTAAGGGCTACGAGAATACTTGGAGGTGCTAGGATTCGATGAACTTTAAATGCTTGTTGTTATTTGACTTCTTTCCTAACCATTTTCAGGTTTAGATTTGCAAAATATTTTCCCTTCTGTGTTTTTCCCAATCTCTCCTACATTGATTTGTAATCAATCATGTCTGTTTTTCCATATTGTCAGCCAACAGTTGAGCATGGGATATTTCTATCCCAGATATTCCTCCAAAAAGCTAATCAAATAATACCAGTTTTTTGCTCAGACAGATGTTAGTGAAGATTAGAGAGAGTCACTGAGAATCATGCCCTATGTCAGTATGTTGAATCCATTTTTCAGAGTTTTCAGGGTATAGGTCTGTCTGTTGCCACTAGATGAGCTGGGGTTGGGCCCTCTACTGGCTGGACTGTTGGCATGTGTCCTGTGAACGTTTTAAGGAACCATGGGCATGATATGATCCACCTACCTCATTTTACAGAAGAAGAAGTTGAGGTCCTAAGAGGAAGGAATTCATTCAAGCTTTGACAGTCAGTAAATGAGCTAAAACAAAGTGAAACAGATAACAAAGCAGGAGAAATCACCTGTGACATAGACTTCCCTATTCTATTTTATATGTAAAATCTGTGTAAAAATTATCAATATATGAATTTGTCTCAGACAGGATCAGGCTGACTTTTAAAAATACACACTACAGAAAGGTTTCTAAAAAGTAATTGAGAATGACAGGGCACTTGCCCACAGATGGAGAGAAAATATTTGCAAGACATGTATCTGATAAAGGACTGTTATTCAAAATATACAAAGTACTGTTAAAACTCAGCAATAGGAAAATAAACAACCCAGTTAAAAAAATGGGCAAAATATCTGAACAGACACCTCACCAAAGAAGATACACAAATGTCGAACAAGCATATAAGCACATGAAAAGATGTTCACATTATATGTCATTTGGGAACTGAAAATTAAAACATTGAGATACACACTTTTTAGGGTGACTAAAATCCAGACCACTGACACCACCAAATGCTGGGAAGTGGTGGAGCAAGAAGAACTCTCATTAGTTGCTGGTGCGAGTGCAAAATGATACAGCCACTGTATTAATGGACTGTCATGTTGCTAATAAAGACATACTCGAGACTAGGTAATTTATAAAGAAAAGAGGATTTTTTTTTTTGTTTTCGAGACAGAGTCTTGCTCTGTTGCCAGGCTGGAGTGCAGTGGCACCATCTCAGCTCACTGCAATCCCCGCCTCCTGTGTTCAAGGGATTCTCCTGCCTCAGCCTCCCAAGTAGCTGGGATTATAGAAGTGCCACCACCACGCCCAGCTAATTTTTTTGTATTTTTAGTAGAGATGGGGTTTCACTATGTTGGCCACGCTGGTCTAGAACTCCTGACCTCAAATGATCTACCAGCCTCGGCCTCCCAAAGTGCTGAGATTACAGGCATGAGCCACCATGCCTGGCCAAGAAAAGAGGTTTAATTGACTCACCGTTCTGCATGGCTGAGGGAGGAGCCCTCAGGAAACTTATAATCATGGCAGAAGGTACCTTTTCATAGTGTGGCAGGAGACAGGATGAGAGAATAATAGCCAAGTGAAGGGGGAAGCCCCTTATAAAACCACCAGATCTTATGAGAACTCACTCACTATCACAAGAAAAGTATGGGGAAAACCACCATACTGTTGTAACAATCCCTTTGACACTTGGGGATTATTACAGTTCAAGATGAGATTTTGAATAGGGACACAGCCAAACCATATCAGCCACTTTGGAAGACATTTTGGCAGTTTTTTTACAAATTAAACATACACTTACCCTACAACCCAGCAATTGTGCTCCTTTAAAATGAATTAAAAACTTATGTTCACATAATAACCTGTACACAAATACTTAACACAGCTTTATTCATAATTGTCAAAACTTGAAAGCAATGAAGCAGTTAGTGAATGGATAAAGAAACTGGTATATCCAGACAGTGGAATATTATTCAGTGTTAAAAAGAGATAAACTATCAAACCATAGAAGAACCTTAAATGCATATTACTAAGTGAAAGAGGTCAATCTGAAAATGCTACATACTATGTGACTACAACTGTATGACATTCTGGAACAGATAAAACTCCGGAGACAGTAAAAAGATCAGTGGTTGCCAGAGATTTGGGAGATGAGAGGAATGAATAGGCAGAGCACAGATGATTTTTTGGTCAGTGAGCTACTCTGTATAATACTATAATGGTAGATACATGTGATTATACACATATCAAAACCCATAGAACATATAACACCAAGAGTGAACCCTAATGTAAATGATGGATTTAGGATGAAAAGGATGTATCATTGTAGGTTCATGGAATGTGACAAATGTATAATATCATTGTGGTGTGTGATATTAATAGTGGGAGAGACTGTGTGGCTGGGGGCGGGGAAGAGGAGAATATGGGAACTCTGTACTTTCTGCTCAAATTTGCTGTGAACCTAAAACTACTCTAAAAAAATAAAATCTATATTTAAAAAAGCAATTGAGGAAATGAGGGCAAAAAGAAAATAATAACAGAGAAATAAGTTCAAAACTTGGGTAAGGTTAATGAATAAAATGTGTGGACATTTGCTAGAGGTGAGGTACACATTTAATTTCTGAGCAGTTAAGGCAAAAACAATAATAGTATCCATAAGTGAAAAGCAGTTTAGCACACTTAATCCTGGGACTAAGAACAGAGAAGAATTTCTCTTATGTTTCTTTTTACCAGGGACAGGATAAAGTAGAGAACTATGTCCTCAAAAACTTTTGCTAAGTAACAACAACAACATAATGAGTTTTATAGGGTAGAAGTCTTGGCTTTATAAAAAATACTTTCCCCAAAAGGACCTACTCTGAATGACCACCAGGGGTGCTGTAGTCTGGCAGCATTGCTGTTTATTGCTGATGACTATACCACTTCACAAATATACCATGATTATTCAGTTGCTTGTTGAACATTTTGGTTTTTCCCATTTTGGGATATTATGAATAAAGTTGATATGAACGTCCGTGTACAAGTCATTGTGTGGACATAAGTTGTCATTTCTACTGCTACTGCCACTAGTGGGTTGTGTCCTGTGTTAAAGGTAAATACTGCTCATATGCAGTGCCCCTTCCTGCCTGCTTTCCTCTTCCTTTTTCCTTTCTGGAGCTCAACTCAAGACAACTCCTCTTGTGTTTCTGATTCTGCTATGGTAACACATACTCAGCTAGTGCCTCCTCTTTATTGGGGCACATCATTCTCTCTGTCCCACCTTTTTACTGAAGGTCTGAAGGGCTCCCTTAAGGTGTGCCTGAATCTCTAAGTTCTCAGTTTTGGCTTTAGGGGAAACTTTGCTCTAAAACAGCTTTTCCGGCCGGGCATGGTAGCTCATGCCTGTAATCCCAGCACATTGGGAGGCCGAGGCAGGCGGATCCCCGGAGGTCAGGAATTTGAGACCAGCCTGGCCAACATGGAGAAACCCTGTCTCTACTAAAAATACCAAAAAAAAAAAAAAAAAAAAAGCCGTGCTTGGTGGTGCACATTATTGTATTCCTGTATACTATGAACCTGTGTTCCCAGCTACTTGGGAGGCTGAGGCAGGAGAATCACTTGAACCCAGGCAGTGGAGTTTACAGTGAGCCGAGATCACACCACTGCACTCCAGCCTGGGAGATGGAGTAAGACTTCATCTCAATAAAAAAACAAAAACAAAACAAAACAAAACACAACTTTTCCCAGAGAGAACACTGTGGGTTATGTACTGCTTGCATTGTTTACTAAACCCCACCTGCCTGTTATTTTCTCTTATAAAATCTAGTTATTTGCCTTCATTATATTTATCACAGGATGTAATTACACACAACTTATTTATGGTTTATTGATCAATGCATGTCTCTTTCACTAGAATGCCATTTTATTAACCACTGTGCACCCAGCACATGGCATGGGGCTTTGGCTTGAGCAGACACGTAAACGTATTTGTTGAATGAATGTGGGGGTTCCAGCCATTGTCCTGATGGGACTTTGATAAATGTGACTCTGATCCAATATCTGTTATTACACATGTCAGGCTAGGATGGCTAAAGGTACTGTTCCAACATGTAGGTGTCAGCACCCTGATCCTGTGAGAAAGTTTGGGGTCAATTTGCTAAGGACACTCAGGTCTTCTTTCCTTCACTGAATGTACATACAATGCAGAGATCTTCAAAACACCACTGGTGCTTTGAAGTGATATAGCTTTGCCCTTGTGTGGATGGAGACTTGAGACCCAGAGAGGTTTCCCTAAGACATCAAGGTCTTTCCAGTTCAAGCATAATGATTTTATGCTTAATTTGGGTTTTAGAATTAGACTTGAGTTTGACTCCCAGGTATATATCACCAAGTCATGGTGTGATTTTGATCAAGTAACTTAACCTCCTTGAGCCTCAGTTTCTAGTCTAATGGGCCTTTTGGTATTGACTATAGCTGTTATGCCTCTGCAGGCCATCTCCAAGCCAAACAGCCTTTTGTATTGTTTTGTGTTGTTTTGCTTTGTTTTTGACAGGTCTTATTTTGTTATAGGTTTGAGTTTGCTGACCTTACCGGTATGCTCAAGTGAGTACGTCTGGTTTTTTTCATTCTCAGAGTGTGAAATCTTGAGCTGAGAGCAGGTAGCCCTCAGGATGTGGTCTGGCTAGTACAGAGATGAGCAGGGCTGTTTCCCCATTGTTCTAGGTGCTAGTCTAACATTGAAACTGAGGGCTGCATCATTTTTTGTGGCCATCACGTGGCTCTGCTGATTCAGGTTCAGTACCTCATCAACTAATATCCCTACATTCACTCTTCATGTCAGCCATTATTATTATTGTTGTTATTATTTTCAATTTTTAAATTCAGTTTTCAGTTCCCTTGCCATCCTAGTGAGTCTAGAGATATAGAGTCAAACTCTTTTGGTTATTTTCTAGTTAGTTATGAATTTATCTTATTGCCTTTTGCTGAAATTAGTGCCCTGCTGTCCAGGCAAAAATAAGACTTAAACCACCAAATTGAATTATTCTCTTGTTCTTTGCCCATTCACCTCTATGGGAGGATCCTTAGGGAAGGACCATTAAGCAACATTACTGAATTATTATTATGTGGCAGGTCCTGTGTCACATTCAGTCCAGAAGACAGAGAAGTGGAAGATTACAGTGCAGTGTAATCAGTGCAATGACAGAGGGAAGTCCCCTCTGCTCAAATAGCGGAGGAGAGGTCCCAAACCATGAAGACCAGGGAAGCAAGCCAGCTGTCCAGGTCCAGGCTGGAGATATGTTCAGGCTTGATCCCTAGAAAATCTGTGTCTAGGTCTTCAAATCCTTAGCATTTTGAGGCTTATCCTCTTCTTGGTTTTCCTGTACCATTCAGGTAGTACTATATCGAGAGGAACTCTACAATCTGATGATTCATTCATTTGTTCATTCCGTGAATATTGGAGGACGTTTTAGTATGGGGTTATACAAGGGAACAAATGAAATAAAATCTCTGTCCTTGTGGGCATGCCATTCATGTCTTTGGCTTGAACTACTTGTTTTAGGCCATTTCATACTTTACTTCTTGACCTGTGTCCAATATTGTTGGTTTCTGACATCTTGGCTATTTGCTTGCTCATTGCTTTAGCTTAACGTTATAGCAAAGACCTGAGACTGCTTCTCTGGATTTTCCTCACTGATGTGACCCAGACTCTTTCTCTGGATATATATTAGTAGATGCTAAATGTTTAGAACAGCTTTCAGCACATTTGTAAGAAACTTTGTAAGTGCTTGTCATCATAATAATAATTATTATTTTATGTATAATGAAAATTATATATATCCAGGGAAATAAAATAAATAGTAGGAAAATACATACACACACACACACACACACACACACACAGATACACACACATACATATATTCAGTATTTTCCCAAGGTCTATATCCCTTAGAAAAATACTGCTCAGCTTGATCAGAGCCCTGGGACCTGTTGCCTTCAGTCATTTGCTTCTCCTCTGGGTCCCTTTAGGTTCCAGACCTTACTGGGTTTGTTTTAGCTACATAGGCCAAAACTAGAGAGCTGAGAAGGTGAGTAGGTCCAGTCAGGTGTGATTCTTGATATCAGAGCATATTTTGGTTCATGGCAGAACTCTGTGTTGCAAATAAAGAGAAAAGTTGCACCTTACTGGGAAAGGGAGCTAGTTAGAGCCTTGTCATGTTTAGGACATAGTTAGGTGGCTGAGATTTTGGGCAAGGATCTGGGTTCAGGAGAGAAATCAAGCCAGAAACCTCTCATATAGCCTATGACAAGTAATTGTGGTGGTGGGAAGGAAAATAATAATAATAATAATTATTATAATGACAAGCACTTACAAAGTTTCTCACAAATGGGCTGAATTTTGTTCTATACATTTAGCATATATTAGCTAATTTAATCCTTCTAGGGATCTGTTGCGGGAAGTCAGGGACCCCAAACAGAAGGAACGACTGGAGCTGTGGCAGAGGAACATAAATTGTGAAGATTTCATGGACATTTATCAGTTCCCAAATAATACTTTTATAATTTCTTATGCCTGTCTTTAATCTCTTAACCCTGTTATTTTCATAAGTTGAGGATGTACATCACCTCAGGACCACTGTGATAATTGTGTTAGCTGTACAAATTGATTGTAAAACATGTGGGTTTGAACAATAAGAATTCAGTGCACCTTGAAAAAGAACAGAATAACAGCGATTTTTAGGGAACAAGGGAAGATAACCATAAGGTCTGACGGCCTGTGGGGTCGGGCAAAAAGAGCCTATTTTTCTTCTTGCAGAGAGCCTATAAACGGACATGCAAGTAGGAGAGATATCTCTAAATTCTTTTCCTAGCAAGGAATATTAATATTAATATGCTGGAAAAGGAATGCATTCCTGGGGGAAGTCTATAAACAGCTGCTCTGAGAATGTCTGTCTTATGCAGTTGAGATAAGGACTGAGATACGCCCTGGTTTCCTGAAGTACCCTCAGGCTTATTAGGATTGGGAAACTCCACCCTGGTAAATTTGTGGTCAGACTGGTTCTGTGCTCTTCACCCTGTTTTCTGTTGTTTAAGATGTTTATCAAGACAATACATGCACCGCTGAACATAGACGCTTATCAGTGGTTCTGGTTTTGCCCTTTGCCCTGTGACCTTTGTTGGACCCTTATCAGTGGTTCTGCTTTTTCCCTTTGTCCTGTTCCCTCAGAAGCATCTGATCTTTGTTAGACCCTTAGTAGTAGTTCTGCTTTTTGCCCTTTGAAGCATATGATCTTTGTGCCTACTCCCTGTTCTTACACCCCCTCTCCTTTTGAAACCCTTAATAAAAACTTGCTGGTCTGAGACTCAGGCAGGCATCATGGTCCTACTGATATGTGATGTCACCCCTCGTGGCCCAACTGTAAAATTCCTCTCTTTGTACTCTTTATTTTTATTTCTCAGCTGGTCGACACTTATGGAAAAAAGAAAGAACCTACATTGAAGTATTGGGGGCGGGTCCCCCAGTAGGGCTCAATTCTCATTTTAAAGATGCAGGAACTGAGGAATAGAGATGTTAAATAACCCAAGGTCCCCCAGTTAGGTAGGTTAAGATATGGAATTCACATGGATGTCTAGGCCCCTCTTGAAGAAACAGGCCCTGTTTCTAGACCTTAGAGTTGAAGTTGCTGAATTGCTCCACTGGTTACAGTCTGGGCAGGTGGAGGACTTTGAGCTGACAGCTGGGCAGGGCTGGTTGTTTGGGGAGGATTACTAAGGTGGGTCCTGAATGGGAATTGGAGCAAAGCGTATTGGGGATTTAGTTGGGGTCTGAGTACAAAACTGCAGTGATCAACGTTTCTCTTCATGTTCTTCTCCAGTTAGTTATTGCTGTAACACTCAAGCATCTTCTGTTTTCTTGTCTATGGATGGGCCACCTAATAACCTGCATTCTCATTAGCCTTGAAATAATTGCAATCATACTGTCCAAATCTCTTGCTTTTCTGCACTAAAAAATAATTTATGTAAATGTAGTGCTGTCTAATCTAGTAATGCTGGATATTGGGGAAGGACATATAGATTCAAGTGATACTTCCACAATCGTAATACCACTTTCGTAGCATTCTTCAGTATATTCTTTGCTTTAGTCTAGACTTTTCCAGGGCTCTTGCAATGGTGCAATTCATCGCTAGATGCCAAGAACCCTCAGAAGGATCTAAGATCATGAGATGATACAATTGAGGACAGACATCTCTACAGCAGAGCTAAGCACTCTCTGTGTTCCTTTTGTCCCTCCTGAAAATGTGCCTTATGCTTTTCATGATTGGCTGTTATAATTCTGTGAGAATTCTGGAAAATATGTACTGTTATGGTGTGGTGTGGTAGGGAGGGGATTTTAACCTCTATAACCTTTGTTACATCTGTTTGTTGGAACTTGGAAGAAGGCTTGACATAACCTGCTGCTATGGTTTGTAAAGGAGGACCTTGAAGCCAATAAGGATTCTGAAGAGTCCATGAGCCAGACTAGTTTTTGCTTTTTCGTTTGTTGTACTGGAACCTGAAGGAGAACATGACTTCAGATGGAAGTTCTGGTAGTGGAAATGCTAGGGAAGGCAGAAGCTGAACTGATAACAGCTTCTCTTATGAATGAGCAAGGGGACTTACATTTGCATGCTATATAATCTTAAACCTTTTAGACAACAGGAGCCATGCTTTGTGCTTCTTGGTTCCATGGTATCTTGACTTCTCAGGAAATATTTTTTTTTCTTGAATTTAAGGGTGGGCTTTCTTTTCATATGATAGTTGGGTAAGATGACCTGAGGGTTTCTATGGATTTCTCTATGGGTGAGAATAAGTAGATGAGTGAAATGAAACCTAATGCTCAGCACATAGTAGAGGCTCATTAAATATTTGTGAATAAAAGCCTTTTTCCTGGCTGCATGTAAAGTTATAAAACTGAGGTCAAAAGGAGATCTGAGACTTACCTTGTTTAAGCAGTATTTCTTTCTTCCAACCTTTTCGGTTCAATAGAGAACCCTAAATTCCTCTAGTAGATAATTCACACAGTCTGATAAACGGCTCCTGGTCTGGAAGGACACATGCAGTGTTCTCCACGTAAGTGGGGGTACTTGACTTGGTAAGCATTTGTAGGAACTACCCAAGAATGTTTGGACCAGTGCCTCAGCAAAATCCCTATTGTAGAGAAAGAAAGACATACAAAGATGCTGTCCACAAAGACTTACTCCCCCATTCCCCTTCATTCCTGCTTGAACTGTGGATCCTCCATTTCCTGACATGTGAGAAGTATAAGCTGAATCCATAATCAGCTCTTAATTCACAGGTCTGCAGCTGTTTTCTCTACTGAGCTCCTAAAACTCTTTCTTAGTCTCTTTCATTGATGGACATTATCCTTAATATTTTGTACTTTCTGGAAAACAGCTTTGCTGTGTTCAAGAGACTTGAGTTTGCAGTTGGACATACATGTTTTTGAATCTAGTGCACTGTGACTTTGAGCAAATTATTCTTTGTTTCATTATCTTGAAGAGTGGAAGCAATACCTCTGTACTGAGTTGCTGTAAATGAAAAAGAGATGATATGCAGTACAGGGCACCTGCTGAGCATTCAAGAAATATTTGTCCCTTCCTTCCTTGTTGCTGCCTTAATTTTTATTTCCTACCCTGGCATTCTGCTTCTTTGTCATTTTTTTAAGGCAGAGTTGAGCATAACGAGCCTACATAGAGCCCAGTTGCCCTGTCTTTGGGTCTTGATTGCTTTTGCCTTTCCCCCTACAAATGAAGCATCACGTCCTGGTTCCTTGTTGATTTTCAGAGGCACGACTGTTTGACAAACCATTTCAGGTGCTGTCTGCAGGCTGCCTAATGAGCCCTCATCTTTCACATCACTGACTGTTCAACTGATTTAGGGAAAAGTACCCCCCGCTGATGTGTAAGAAACAGATGCAGCATAATTGTTCCATATCTCTCCTCCTTTTCTTTTTCTCTATCTCCATTTCTATGCACATTTTCCCAGGAGATCTAATAGTTTCCATTACCATTTCTCTACTGGGAATATATTCTAATAATGCAATGTTTTTGCTAATCAAAGTACTATATTAGTTGATATTTATGGATGTTTTTCTTAATCTAATGTTTGTTGCTGTTTCATCTAATGCTTATTATTTAATGGCCTGGTTTCCCATTTCGAGATTGCTTTAAACCTTGAATGTACTTTTAGCTGGCCTTTGAACATCACCTCTATTTCTTCCTGGTTTGGCGGCTCTCCCCTTCTTGCCTTTCCTTCTTAAGGCAGTAAATAGAAATGCTTGTGTGCCTGTAGTTTAACTGGTGCATAAGTGCCTTTAGCTGACTTCTCTAGCTATGTGATTCAAAGCAGCAGCACTTAAATAGAACCTATGAGTCTTATTTTCAATCTGATTTCCCTCATAGACTTGTGGTTTGTATCCTGGAATAGCAAAACACACATTTGAATCATGGGTTCCCAGGGCTGTATGGGACCTGAAAGGAGGTCTAGTTCAAATCCCTATCTGATACTTTTCTTGACTTCCTTAGGCAATAGAGAGGTATCAGAACCCCTCACCTGCTTATGAGGTGGACAAACTAGGAAGAAAAGTGTGGTACTGAATTCTGCAGCCAAACTTCATTTTGGTGAATATATCCGTGGTTGTGTTAATTTCAAAATAGCAGACTTTTTTTCTTTGTTAAATTAGAATGTGTTGACTGCCACGAGTGCTAGAGGATTGGTGGTCCCTTGGTAATTTGTGGATAAAGCCTTAATACTCTGTCACAGATGTGTTTCATGCTTATGGTAACAGTCTTCCCCAAGGTTGCAGAAGGAACTTGGACATAGTGATTCAATTAATCCAGTTTTGTAACTAGGATGAAAGAATTCAAGAAAAAGTCAATTGCCTCTGCCAAAATTTAGAAACTTGATGCTAAGGAACTGCTTAATTGCAGTGGCTATCTGAGACATAATTATTTAAACCAGGGATTCCCATCTTTTTTGGAAACGCATTTCTATCCTGGCCTCTTCCACAAAGGATTCGAGGCAGCTCAAATATTTTGTTTCATTACACAGCAACCCTTCTCCTCAAAGAACTGAATGGGATATATTTTTTTTCAAATTCACATAAATTAAATTATATTTTGAACGTTTTTCAAAAATTAGGAAGGGGAATGTAATAGGAAAAGCTTTACAGTTGGAACCAGAGAACCTGGGCTCCATTCCCAGTTTTGCAGATTAATAGCTGCATGGTCTTGGACAAGTCATTTTTGTTTTGCATCTGTAATATGGGGAAAATAACATAGATGATATAATATTAACAGTTTCCATATATAATTATTAATATAGCTCCAGATTCCTCTATAATCCTGCAAAGTATGTTTGATGCCCCCTGTTTTAAAGGAAAGAATAATGAAGGCTTAGGGAGCTGATATGACTAGTTCAAATGAGCCCAAATAAGCACAGGAATGGCAAACATAGATTTTCATGGCTTTTTCCATAATGCCAGGACGTCTCTAGGTAGAAGGGAGGACCCAGATGAATCCGATTCTGTTCATTGTTTGTTTTTCATGGTTATGGAGAGGTGGTCAGTGAGCATAGCTCCTTAGTGAAGGGATAGCCACTTAGTAATGGGACACTGGGGCTGCTGAGCCCGGCCTCAGTTAGGTTTACATTTTATAAGCTTTCTGTAGCTGCATAGCTTGGTTCTTACTTGTACAACTCAAGAAAGAAAGGTTTGTGATAGAATAATCTCGGTTCAAGTCTAGCTTTGCTTGCATTAGTTATCTAAACATAGTGGCTTGAAACAACACACATTTACTATCTTGTAGTTTCTATAGGTCAGGAATCTAAGCATGGCTCAGTTGGGTCCTCTGCTCAGGGTCTCAAAGGCTTAAATCACAGTGTCTGGCTGGCTGCATTCTCATCTGGAGACTTGACTGAAGAAGAACACACTTCCAAGCTCATTCAGGTTGTGGGCAGAATTCATTTCTTGGTGGACTATGGGAGCTGGGGGCTTCAGTTTCTCTCTGGCTATTGGCTGAAGGACATCTGCAGGTCCTACAGTTCACCTGTGGTTCCCCACCATGTTGACCTCTACCTTGGCAGTTCACAACATAGCAGCTTCCTTCTTCAAGTCCAGCAGGAGAGCCAGACTGAGTCTACTAACAAGGTGAAGTCTTATGTACAGTAACCTCATCACAGGAATGACATCCCACCCCCTTTGCTGTATTATATGGGCTAGAGGAAAGTCCCAATTCCTGCCTACACTCAAGGGGACTGCCAAAGCTGGTTTGGAGTTTCCGTGGAAGCTGTAACTTTTAGGAAAAATCACTAACATGGTCTTTTGGCTGGGAGGTTTCTTTGTGGAGCTTCGAAAGAGCAGTTCGGGGGAAGGTGACACCTGCCTGGGTGATCACATTAACCAAATCTGCTTGAGGCATCAGTGTTGAAGCCAAATCTTGTTACACAGAACTGATGTTTGGTCAGTCGCTCACTGTTCTTGAATTTTCTTTGTTAAATTGGGATCTTAATTACTTACCTTATGGAGTTGTGGTGGGATGGTGGATGTCAAAAAAGTTACTTGGAAACAGCAACACAACACATTTACTAGTCACCTTTCTGCCTGGAAGATGCAGGATCCCCATCCACACCAGCTGCTGAGAGTTGGCATGGTACCAGCTTCCTTTCTAGGAATTCATCTGCCCCAACCACACAAAAATAAAAATGCAAATACCTTCTGCCATGATGAAAAATAATGCAATGATTTTCACATTTTGGATGCTTAAAAATCAACAGGGGCCATTGTAAAGACTCTTCCAAGCATCTTTAAAAAGGACTGACATGTCATCATTTTGCTGGGAGTTTTCATCCTTTTCTCATTCCACCTTGTAATTTTCCTTCTGGACCAGTTAGAAAAAAAAAAAAAAAAAAGGCAGCAGTAAAAGAAAGCCTTAAGAAAACACTCCCATGTCTCATAGTTAGCCAGAGGTTTCTGAAATGGTCATTTCCTGTCTAATTCTGGCCTTGTATCCTTATTCAGGTGCCTGAGTTGGGACTCCTTGGTTAAGAAAGCAGGGCCATAATGGTATCTTCTGTAAACATATGCTCTCTTTTAAAGGGATTCTTATGATTACCAGAATATTTATAATTTTCACCTAAAGGATTGGCTGAGTTGGATGGTTTAGTTTTTGATGGTTCCAAATCTCAACATGTTTCTGACAAATGGTGGATGGCCTTGTCTTTAGCAGTCACTCTGTATAATCAGAAAATTAGGTGGTTGGCTCAATTTAATTGTTAGTTTTCTGTATTCCTTCTGGGGTTACCATTAATAATGTTCAGCAATTTTAAAAACAATTTTTATTGTACTTTTGTGTATAATGCACGCTAACTTTCACTACTTTTGGCTCACTGTTACATTTGAATGATCCAGTTTTGAGGAAGATATTAGTACCTACACTTGGCTTCTCCAATCCCTCCATAATCCATAGATTTACTGGTTTTCTGTATGCATGGAATCACCCATAATGCCCCGTCCAGTTATCTAATTGTGGGTTTGATTTCTTTAAGATTAACCTTAACAATGCAATCACTGAATCAGGAGACTACCTAAACAAACACAACAGTATTTTAAACGAATCTTTTTTTAAAAAAATTTGCATTTGGAAACTATTCTCTCAGAAAACTTTTCTGAGCACCTATTCAGTGCCAGGCATTCTGCTTAATGTTTGAGTATAAGAAGAAACACAATAATCATAGCATTGGTTATAAGTTCTTTGAGGGCAATAGCTGTGTATTAGTCACCCTTGAATATGCCACATACAAGTACTTAAAATATACTAATAATCATGCTAAAATAAATAGTTTTAATAAATAATTATTAATAAAGTACCCTGGAGCCATATGGCTTTAGTAGTGAATCATTTCAAGATTTAAAAGAACAGATACACACATACATTATTTCACATAGAAAATAAAGGAATTTTTCATGTAGAAAGCATTTTTTGTTGTGGGGGAGGTAACGCATCTTCTGAGCTCTTTTCCTACATTTGTGTGAGTTTTTATAGGAGGCAAGACCCACATCCCATAATATATTCTCAGATGGTCATATAATTGCTCTCCTTAGATATAGAAACTGGGCCTTGTGCAAGCTGCCATCCCAGGGTTTTGAATCTGAATGAGTAAGGCAAAGAAACAGTAACAGAGCAAATGTTCTGAAGTGGTAGGAGTGACTCCTGGACCCAATGATGGTACTGCCCATGACAGCATACTAGCTGTGGGCTGGCATATTTGGTTTCCCTTGGTTTATGGGCTTGGTCTTCTAGCTTTGTAATTTATTATTGAGTTATTCACTATCTTACTAATCAAACCATTCTTTGATGAAGTTTCCCAGTGTGTCTGTTATGACAGTTCTATTTGATAATACCTCTCAAATACACTCAAGTCTTAAACCAGTTTCTTCAAGCGTTTTTCCTGTACCAGAGATTTGAATGCACTTTCCTTCCTAGTTACTTTCACCTGGAAATATTTCTGTTATTTTCAACCAAGAACCCTAACTGGTGTAGAAATTGTCATAGGAGAGGATTACATGCAAATGGTTCTCAGAAGGTAGGGAAGTGTGTGTGTGCGTGTGTGTGTGTGTGCATGTGTGTGTGTGCACGTGTGCAACTAGAATTGTTTATTTGCCCTAATTAGAAATGAGGGCGGTGAAGATCCAGATTGTCAGGGAAACTGGCAGTGCCTGGCATACATTTATGAAACAGCAAATTATTATATATATATTGTGGTCATGTAGAATGAAGTGCCTAGTGGAGGCTTTAGGAAATCAAGGGGCCATAACCATGAAATAGCCTGGCATGGAGAGGATAAGGAATGCCAGAATGGTCAGAGAGAGTAGGTGCTTCTAATAGCTCTGAGTAACTTAAAGAAAGAGAAAGACTTGTTCAAATGTCTTGGCTTAACAAATAAATAGAAACCCAGGAAATGTTAATATCTGTGCCGAAGAGTTGTCTTTCCTTTTGCTAGTTCAAACAAAATGTGGTTTACTGAGGTGCAATGTCAGTTGAATGCATAGACTTAACAGGTGTATTATGTGAAAGGTATGGAAAAGAATGATACCCGAAGACTTGGAAAGGAGATCCCATCTCCCAGCTTTCCTTGTTAACCAAAAAGCCCATTCTCTCTTACATAATAATGCTAGTAATATCTTGCTAAATGATACTGTAACTTCTTTACCAGAGAGCATTATTTTTTAAAGGAAAGCCAGTTTGTACTCCTGTCCTTTTTTTTATTTCTAAACAAACTAAAAGAATTCAGCACATCTCAGAAGACAACCCAGAAGAAAAAGACTTCAACACCAAAATGACTGTAGGACTTTGCCAATTTATATTGGCAAGACTCTGAAGAATGTGTATGAGAATGCTTGCCTGGGTGTTCAATCAGGGAAGGAAAATCAGAACTTTACATAGGGCTGAATACTTTGAAATGGGTGTGCTTATCAGAAATTCTGAATTGAGTGTGCCATATTTAGCAGATGGAACAGTTCTATTTGGTTGGTTGACTGAAATCAAGATATTGTTTTGTAATCTTGTTCCATATTAAATGAAGCTTACATACAGAATTTTCTTTTCTTATTGTAAGACCAGGGATACTGATGGGAGAAAGCAGCATTTACTGATGGTGAAATCAGCATAGGAAGATTTGGAGGTGAAGAGACTCATTCATGACACTTAACAACTAGAGGAGCAAGAACAGAGGTTATCACCATTATCGGAATCTGCAGGGATCTTTGGTTAGTGAGTAGGACCAAAATGGAAGGCAGCACACTAAAGTTCTTGACTTGTATGATTGAAAAAAGAAAATTCCCTGCAATCTGATGAACTATGGCCTGACATGAGCTACTAAACAGATCATGTCCAGTAACCAAATCCCCAGGCCTGAGTAAGGTCATGACATATTTTGATTAAAGAGGAGACTGCATTCCTGGAATGGCATAACCCCACAGTCACATCACAGCTATGTACTGGGAGTCTTCCTCCTAATTTTATCCAAAGGGACCTGCCACACTGTGATGGTAAGTATTGAGTGTCTACTTGATTGGGTTGAAGGATACAAAGAATTTTTTCTAGGTGTGTCTGTGAGTATGTTGCCGAAGGAGATTAACATTTGAGTCAGTGAACTGGGAAAGGCAGACTCACCCTCATTCTGGATGGGTACTATCTAATCAGCTGCCAGAGCAGCTAGAATAAAAGCAGGCAGAAGAATGTGGAAGGACTAGATTGGCTGAGTCTTCTGGCTTCCATATTTCTCTCGTGCTGAATGCTTCCTGCCTTCAAACATCAGATTCCAAGTTCTTCAGCCTTTAGACTCTTGAACTTACACCAGTGGTTTGCTAGGGGCTCTCTGGCCTTCAACCACAGACTGAAGGCTGTACTATCAGTTTCCCTACTTTCGAAGTTTTGGGACTCGGACTGGCTTCCTGCCCCGTCAGCTTGCAGACAGCCTACTGTGGGACTTCACCCTGTGATCGTGTAAGTCCGTTCTCCTAATAAACTCCCCTTCATATATTCATATCTATCCTATTAGTTCTGTCCCTCTAGAGAATGCTAATAGACCTTGTAAGGTGTGTGTATTAGTCAGGATTCTCTAGAGGGACAGAACTATTAAGATATATCTATGTCTATATAGATATCTATCTATCGATCTATCTATCTATATAAAGGGGAGTTTATTAAGTTGTATTAACTCACATGATCACAAGGTCCCACAATAGGCTATCTGCCAGCTGAAGAGCAAGGAAGCCAGTCCAACCAAGTCCTAAGGCTGAAGAACTTGGAATCTGATGTTTGAGGGCAGAAAGCATCCAGCACAGGAGAAAGATGTAGGCTGGGAGGCTAAGTCAGTCTAGCCTTTTCATGTTTTTCTGCCTGCTTTATATTCTGTCTGTACTGGCAGCTGATTAGATGGTGCCCACCCAGATTAAGGGTGAATCTGCCTTTCCTAGCCCACTGACTCAAATGTTAATCTCCTTTGGCAGCACCCTCATAGACACACCCAGGATGAATACTTTGCATCCTTTAATCCAGTCAAGTTTACACTCAGTATTAACCATCACGAGTCCACCCCTTGTTAACTTGAACCCATACCCATCTCCTGAGATCATACATAATCTTCAAATAAAGACAATAATAGGTCATAATTACGCTTAATAACTGTACAACCAGAAATGCACCAATCTCAACTCAAATGCTGTTACATAAAGTTAACAATGCTTAAATGCTGATATGAAGTCAATAAATCTTATGTCACATCATAAAGGAAAAAGGAAATAAAATGAAGATTTTTTTTTAGTACAAGTGTATACATGCACAAACATGTTTTTAACAAAAGAAGGAGGAAATACTCATGACAATTACAGTCGTCGTTTCTACAACTGGTCACGTGGTTGTAGCTGGTATTGATGACTACCTTCTTCTACTACCCATTCTGTATTTGCTTTGCCTTCAACAAGCACCTCAGCTGGTTGTGTTTTTTTCCTGGTGGAGTGACCCAAACCTTCATTCCTGAAGGCCCTGGGCCATTTGTAGTCCTGCCTGGCTTGAGCTGTTGTAGTTTCCCATTGACCTTAATCATAGGGCATAGTAATGCTAAGAGACACCCTAATGGATTTCCTGTATTCCATGTACACTCTTCCTTACCTCCATTGTGGAGTAGTAGACTGTTTTCAATTTGATAGTCCAGGTCAATCACCCCAGCCAACACTGTAACTGCCTTCTTAGCCTGTTGACTTAAAGGTAGGAGGAGCCCAAAGTGTCCAGGTGGCAATCTTAACTTCCAGTTTAATGGAATTGTTGTTGTGTCCTCCTGGTGGCAGTGTTCCTCTCTCTGGAACTAAAGACCTCTAGGCCAGCAGAACATACAGTCTTAGGAACAGAAAGCAAAAGTTTTGTTAGTGGATCATTAGGGGTGATGATGAGTGGTGCTGCTTCCACTTTCACCCCTTGATTCCTGGACCTGTGAATACTGGCTATGGGATAAGCAGTACCATATAGTGGATGCTGATTCAGAGCATACATGGCCTTCTGGATAACTTTGCCCCAGCCCTGCGAAGTATTGTCACTTCGCTGGCATTGTAATTGTGACATCAAAAGGCCATTCCACCATTCTATCAATCCAGCTGCTTCAGGATTATGAGGAACATGGTAAGACCAGTGAATTCAATGAGCGTAAGCCCACTGCTGCACTTCTTTAGCTGTAAAATGAGTGCCTTGGTCAGAGGCAATGCTGTGTGGAATACCATGAAGATGGATAAGCATTCCATGAGTCCATGGATGGTAGTCTTGGTAGAAGCACTGCATGCAGGATAGGCAAACCCATATCCAGAGTAAGTGTCTATTCCAGTGAGGACAAACCTCTGCCCTTTCCATGATTAGAGGTCCAATATAATCAACCTGCCATCAGGTAGCTGGCTGATCAGCCCCCAAAATGGTGCCTTATCGAAGGCTCAGTGTTGGTCTCTGCTGCTGGGAAATTGGACACTCATTGGTGGCTGTAGCCAGATCAGTCTTGGTGAGTGGAAGTCCATGTTGCTGAGCCCATGCATAATCTCCATCCTTGCCACCATGGCCACTTTGCTCATGGACCCATTGGGTGATGACAGGGGTGGCTGCGGAAAGAGGGTGAATGATGTCCACAGAATGGGTCATTCTATCTGCTTGCTTATTAAAATCCTTCTCTGCTGAGGTCACCTGTTGGTGAACACTCACATGGGATACAAATGTCTTCACAGTTTTTGCTCACTCAGCAAGGTTCATCTACATACCTCTTCCCCAAACTTCTTTGTCACCAGTTTTCTAGTCATGCTTCTTCCAAGTCCTTGACCATCTAGCCAAACCATCAGCTCCTACAGCCCATGAATCACTATATAATCACACATCTGGCCATTTCTTCTTCCATGCAAAGTGCACAACTAGGTTCACTATATAGAAGGAATATACTGTACAGTGACTGTACAGTTGGAATATACAACTTCAGGAACTAGAAGAATTCTTATCTTGGCTCTATGAGTCTTAGATAAAGGGACAATATAAGTAGAAAAGGCCAAATGGAAGTCTCTGAAATTCTCCTGTTCTGCCAAAAAAAAAAAAAAAAAAAAAAAAAAAAAAAAATTAAAGCAATATTCTATTTTGGGGGGGAATTTGTAGTGATTAATGCTTCCATCAAAGAAGTAAACATTGTGGGGATGGGAATTCTTGTAATATTATATTGATTTCTCCATGTATGGTCAATGCACAATATAAATATATTTTTGGAGTGACATAATACTAATATTATAAGAAAGAAAACTATAGACATTCTTACTATGTATTTGATACAAATATCTTAAATAAAATGGTAGCAAACTGAATACAGTAATATGTCAAAAGAATCACCCCTAATTACTAAGAGTGATTTATTCTAGGAATATGAAGATAATTCCTTTATTTATTCCACAATAAAAACAAGTTGATTAACATAGTACATCACAACTCTAGGCAAAACAACAAGAGCTACACTATGTTAGTAGGTAGTAAGAAGGCATTTAATAATATGCTATTTCAGATTTTGAAAAACAAAGAGTAGGATTTTTGCAATGTGCTGAAAATGAACTATTTAAAAATAATCATGATGATACTTAATAGTGAAATATTAGGCTTATTGCCACCAAGATCAAGAATGAGATATTTTTACACAACTTTTTTTCTGAAAGTTCTGGACCACCCAATAGGACATCAAACAGAAATAAGAAACGTAACTATTGTGAAGGAAGAGACAAAGACATGATGATTTTCATGAGTTTATAGTCATAGAAAGCCTGGAAACATCAACTGTAGAACTCTTAGAATGAACGAGTTTAGTAAAATCACCACATATGAGATAAATATATAAACATTAATAGATTTTATGTAGTAAGTAGAACAAAAAAATTTTTAGGTGATGTGATAGAGAAAAAACATCTAACTTATAATTGTGACAACAATAAAAACAGTGTATTTTTAAAGCATGAAGAAATTTAAAAATTGTACAGAGTAATGTAAAGAATATTTTGATAACTAGAGTGACACAGCATGTTCTATAGTGTTAAATGAGAAGACTGACTAGCACAAAATTGTCTTATTCTCTTAGAATGCCGTACTCAGTTCATTCTAAGTCTTTTCAAGTGGGAGATAAAGATTGGGTCTGATCATAAACCAGTCATCATTACCTCTTTGCAATACAAGTGCCATAATATAACCTATGGATAATAAAACACCATGACTCTGCTAGCAGTATAGGAAACTGTATGCAGGACCTAGACATTCAATTGAGATACAGCTTGCAAAAGACATGTTAGGAAGACAGAAAAGACTTGGTAATCTTCCACTTGAATGCTCCCATTCCTTGTCAGTGCATCACCACAGGCAAGCAGATACCCACTACTGCCACTCAAGGAAACTGGTAAATACTTGGGAAGCCTCAGTCAGTTTGATATCCTTAGGTAGTTACAGCTGGCTTCATGAGTGGTCACATGGGGAACGACACTCAAAAGGGGCCCACAGGCTGGTTGTGGTGGCTCATGCCTATGATGCCAGCACTTTGGGACTTTGGGAGGCTGAGGCAGGAGAATCACTTGTGCCCAATAGTTCAATATCAGCCTGGGCAACATAGCAAGACCCCATCTCTAAAAAAAAAATGTGATGGTGCATGCCTATAGTCCCAGCTACTCAAAAGACTGAGGTGGGAGGATCGTTTGAGCCCAAGAGTTTGAGGCTGCAGTGAGCTTTGATTGCACCACTGCATTCCAGTCTGGGTGTCAAAATGAGATTTTGTCTCCAAACAAAAAAGGTGGGGTTCACACTTGGTGTATTGCTTTGCTGTTGCCATCTTGAAATTCTTAAGAATTTTTGAACAAGGGGTTCTGAAATTTCATTTTGCACTGTACCTCATAAGCTATATAGCCTGTACTGCACACTACAGTAAAACATAACTTGTATGAAATGTCAGAGTATTCATATTTTTTCTGTCCTCAAACTCAGCTGCTATGGGACAAATTCAGTTTAGTACTATCTCAGTCAAAATTATCCTTTTAGGACCTCCTAACAGAGGTACTTCAAGAACAGCAAGGAGTTCATGGTGACTAGATGGGGTAAGAATAATAGGCAGAAGATGCTACCAGAGAGGTAGATTGAAGTTAGACTCTGAAGAGGTTTGCACACTTTGCAAGGAATTTGGATTCTATCCAGTCGACAATGAGGATGATGTGAAATAGTTTTTAAATTATAAAAATAAAACACAGTAAAATTGAAAGAATTTTAACATTGAATGACTGTATACTCACCATCTAGATTATGTCATTAATATTTTATCATACTTTAAAAAATCACATAGCTCTAAAAGATTTTCAGCAAGGAAGCAGGATCGATGCAAAGGATATGGAAGATGTGTTGGATGCAGAGAGGTGGGTGGAAAGGTGACCAATTGGGAGGCTCTTCCAATATTACATATAACACAAAATCACATGAAGAAAATGATTTCCCTTAGCTCAGAATACTCATATTACAAAGCATAGTATTCAGAATGCTTTATTACCTCCTGATATTTTGGTTTTCCAGAGTAAAATTTTGAAGCCTGTCTGAATTTTGTTTCTTTCAAGATAACAACCACCACTCTTCCTTTAACTATATGATTAACAAAAATTCCAGATATCTAGGTTTGGGCTTGTTTATCTTAGTTTTTCTGGGTCAATTATTATTATTATTTTTTTTAAATTTTTTTTAGCTCTGGGAAGTTTTCTTCAGTTATGTCTTTGGTTATTTTATCTTACTGAAGATTTCTGAAATTATTTCATCCTTAGATTATATCATACTTTTCTTTTTCCTTTTCTTTATTTACCTAATTAATTAAAAATTATTGACTTCTCCTTTGA
Organism: Theropithecus gelada; assembly: GCF_003255815.1. Taxonomy (NCBI): domain Eukaryota; kingdom Metazoa; phylum Chordata; class Mammalia; order Primates; family Cercopithecidae; genus Theropithecus; species Theropithecus gelada. Next base: position 34,968,028 of record NC_037683.1, on the reverse strand, counting down.
GTTCTTAGAGACTTCAGTTTTCCCTCTATATGAGTGTCTTGATTTATCACAACACCAATTCTATTTCTAACAGGGATATCATTTCTGTTATTGCTTTCTACTGTTACCTGGCTCCTGTTTTAATCTCAGTTAACTCTCTTGCACCTTATCCTGTTATCCTTTTACCTCTCCTTTCTTTTTAGTCTTTTATTATTACACTTATTATTTTCATTTTACAGAAGTCACGCCATCTTGAATTCCTTTGTAAATTTATTGTAATATAATAAAATTATCTTTTGGTTTATATGTTATTTTTCAAAGGTATCATGTCTTCTTGGATTACTAAGGATAATGCTATCCTTCCCTCTAGCTGCAATTTTACTTCACATGCTCTATATTGGATTTTTCTTTTATTCATCTGCACATAAGGGAATATCTCTCTAGACTTGTATTTGAATAGGCAGAATGCATGGATTGGCTAATGACTTTATTGGCTTCTTGGGTACAGATGAAGCTATTCTTACATCTAGAACTATGGGCACACTGTTGTGAATATATTCTGGTCCACATACCATGGATATTATTCTTTTACTGACTACCAGTGATATAGATTGAAGTGAGATCATATACTGCACAACCATCTAGTTCTCTGATTCTGTGAACCAATGGAGTACATAAAAAATGGCTATTTCCATCATATACTGTCAGTATTCACCTCATAACACGTTACCTACTGAAATGCAATGGATCGCTGATATACCCCATAAGTCAAAGAGAGTTAGATTATTAAGCTGCAAGTCAGTGACCATATGTAATATTATATTGCCCAGCTTATAATCATATTGAAAGAAGACTTAGTGAGTATTGATGATAATGATTTTGATTATATAAAACAGATACTTTCTACCATGTGTAACTTTAATTTGGCTCTTGCATTTATGATTTCTGGAGTTACATTCTTTGGTGTGTGCTGAATCTCCTTAGATTAACTCCCTAGGGGAGTCTAACTAAGGTCAGGAAACATACCCAGTGGGATTCTTTCTACACATGAACATTTCCCTTCGCTGTTTTGCAAGTGAGGGTTGTCTCATCTACCTTTAAGATTTCTTAATCTTAGCTGTGCTGAAAGATTCCCAAGTGTGTGAAAGTTGTATTTCTGATTAATTTTAACATGCCTGTTTTTTGAGTTGACATCAGATGTGCCACAGGGGTGGAGCATGTGTACTAGGTATTTGGGTGGGGGTATAGAAAACTCAGGGTTTTGGGGTCAGGGGAAAGAAAGGGAGGAGACTTAAGGGAGCATATGTAACTTGGATCTCAGAGCTTATGGTGTTCATTTGCCACTGGGACAAAGAAGGCTTAAAGAAGGACAGTAATGCAAGGCAAATTTATTTAGAATATGTAGTAAATCCGTTTTTTTCTCTCATATGGCTGTCTAAAGAGCTATTTGAAAGAGATAAGGTTGTATTAATATTACGATTAAAGATCTTTCCTAGTTCCTCATTTCCTAGAAGACAAAGTACAAAGTTTGTAGCATGTCATTTATGGTTCCTCAGAGTTGAACTCTACCCATTGTTCCCCTGTATGCCTGTGTTATACTTCAGCGGCTCTAAGTATTCTTGCACACCTCCATGCTTTCATTTATGATGTCCTTTCTGATTGGAATGTCCTCTCTTCCCACCTTCATCAGTCTTCATTCTGTGTCAACAAATAATGGCTCCAATGCCATTATTTCAGCAGTCTTTCAATATTTCTCCACTTAGAGTTATGTATTTCTCTATGCTTCTATAACATGATGATAAGAGAAATTAATTAGAGTTGTGTCCATTTGTCTCCTCCAATAAATTGAGTGTAATCAGAATGACATTTTGAATATTTACAGTAGATATCAAAATAACTGATACCAATTTCTTCAGTGAATATATATTTATTCAACACTCACCATATGACACACACTGTACTTGGCCCTTGGAATATAGGAATGAACAAGACAGAAAAGGTTCCTGACTTCATGAAGGTCACAGTTCAGTGATGGGATGATACATGAGAAATAAATAAATAATTCCAAATGGTGACCCAAAGTAGCTGCTTACAAAATGTTTGATGAATTAATTTTTTGGATGAATATTTGGTACTATCAGAGAATAAAGAAGTACAGTTTTTGTAGCAGTTACTTATGGCTTCAGAGCATTCAATACCCACAAAAGTCTGGGCATTATATGACAATAAGCATTTTTTAAGCTTATGTGCTTGTGGGTCAGCTCAGCTGATCTAGGCTGGCTTCACTCATATGTCTGTAACTGACTGAGTATAGCACATCTAGATTGGGCTTGGTTGGTGTAACTCATCTGTCTTTTGCAACCAACAGGATAACTCTGGCATAACATATAAGAGTGCAAGTCCCAGTAAACAACCCTATTGCAAGCCTTTGCTTGTGTTGTGTCTGCTACCATCCCACAGATCAAAGTAAGTCACATGGTCAAGCACCCAGTTAAAGGGTAAGGAAATATAGCCCACTTAAAGGGAGGGCACTACAAAGTTACATAACAAAGAACTGTAGATTTATAATTCTATAAATTATAAAATTTATGGAATTATAAAATTGGGGAGGAAATGAAAAATTGAAACAATAATCTCATTTGCCTCAGGTCTCTTAGTATGTATGACATAAAATGATAAGAAAGATTGGAGCCTATTAAATCCTCAAGCCAATGCTTTGGTAACTCTCTTTATCTTTCCCTGTCTTTTCTGTATCCCTCTCTTACCCAACCCTTCACCACTACCACATACTTGCTCATTCGTTTGATCTTGGTTCATTTATGTACTCAGTGATGCTATGGTTTCCAGCATTTGCATTTCTTGCTTGAAATATCTTTCCTCCCCACTGTGGGGTGTGTGTGTGTGTGTGTGTGTGTGTGTGTGTGTGTGTGTGTGTGTCTTGGGTTGCTTCAGAAAAACCAAAATTAATGCCAGACAGAAGTCTGTGTATAAATACCATATTAGTTCACTCACTCAAAGGGGAAAAATCTGAGGTGAATCCTTTACAGTGACCCCAGAGTTCTCCAATGGAATCAAACTTCTGGCTTGGTAAGAAACCCTTCATTGGCCGTCTCATGTCTCTGCTCCCCTATACTTACATTCACATCTTTGTCTTTGGGTCTGCTTCTGGGGGAAGCCAAGTAAGAAAACATGTACTGAAAGTCTACTATGCGTGGAAGGTACCTGCGGAAGTCCACTCTTACTCTAGTAAGTGAATCCTGAGAAGTTGTATTTGTTACTATGTCACTTTATTAAAAAAATCAAATAGGTAATAGAAAGAATGTGAGCTTTGTAATCAGACAGACCTGGGTTCTAGCACTTTCTCCACAACTTACTTTCCTACCCTTCCTGAACTTCAGTTTTTTCATCTGTAAAATGGAGATAATTGCCCTCTCCTAATGTGAGGAGTAGATGCAATAACACCAGTAAAGTGCCTTCTACAGTACCTGGCACATAGTAGTATTTAGTAAGTTGTAGCTATCTTTATTGTTAAAGCACTAGCTCCTTTCAGATAATAGTAAAAATAACATTTATACGATGCTGTGAGTAGGCATTATCTTATCACATGTTCATTATAAGTGTATGAAGCAGGTATTATTATTTTCATCAGACACATCTTACAGAAAAAGAAGCTAAAACTCAGAGAAGCCAAGATACTTACTCTGTATCACTTAGACAGCACTGGTATCAAAAACAACTTTTCTGACTTCAGGATTTGTATTCTTTCCATTATACCTTGTCTTCCTTCAGCCATTTTAGTTTTTATTCTCTGCCTTGCCTCGTCTAAGTTCCTTAAAGATAGGAATAGATTTATTCTCCCCATGGATACTGGGGCTCCACTCAGAGAACTTGGTTATTGAGAAAGGAATTACATAACTGTCGGGGGGAAAGACAGCTCATAGGAGAATGTGATAAATCCAGCCGAGAAAGCACCAAGGGCAAAGACACAAGCAAAGCTGGTACCAGAGGTCAGGCCTCTAGGCTGTTGCTTAATAAAATTAACAGCTCATATTTGTCTAGCATTTTATTGTTGTCAAAGTAATTCCTGATGTTTAATCTTACTTGATTCTCGCCACAGCCCTGGGATCTGAGGTGACTTCCTTTGTCAGCATTCTTACGGCAGGAAACTGAGGCTCAGATAAAACAAAGGATTGACTTAAAACAATCCAGCTAGTAAATGTTGGAGCTAAAAGATTTGGGAGAGTTTGGGACCCAGATCTTCTGTTGCCAGCTTCCAGGGTTTAGTAGGTAGAACATTTTCTTACCCCTTAACTACAAAATCATGAGTTTCTCCACTACAGCGCTCCACTGGACTCTAAATGCAACTTCCCTAATCAAAATGGAGAAGTCACTTCTCTTGATCTAGTCCTAGCTTTTTCCCAGAGAAATTTTCCTTTTTGACTTTTCCCTAGCTTTAGTCCCTAGTCAAGGTCAGAACAGTCCTCACAGGGGGCAGGAAAGAGGCCACAAGGAAGGTCTTGGCATGAGCACAGATCTGTCCGTTTGTTAATGAAGATCAGCTGGGCCTCCTGAGCCTCTCCTCTGCCAGTAGCAGGGAGGTGTCTTACTGAGTTAAAAGCATAGCTTCAGAAGAGACATTTCTCACCAGGACCTAGTGTGGCTGCCTGGGCAGGGTGGAATCCCTGAGTCTCCTGAGAAAAGCCTTCTATTTGTCTATTGTCCATCTGCCTCTTGTCTACCCGCTGGGAAGCACAGCAATGAAGACAGGGAGGAGGAGGACCAAAGCTGCCATGCCATGCCTCTTCCACATGAGAAACAGCGCCCTGCTTGTAAATAGCAGAGGATCTGGGGGAAGACCAAGCTTTGGTAATACATCAATCCAGGGAACTTTTATATCAGTTGCAGAATCTGGGTGTTTATTTTTCTTTGCTTGTATTGCAGATTTATTACAAGCTGAGAAAAAAGCAGACCTCTTGTTTTTTTCAGCTGGCCTCTCACTGTCTTCCCCAAAAGGTCTGGGTTTCCCTCAAAGCTACCAAGTGCTAATTTGAAAAATATGTTGCTGACAAGCAGGAGAAAAGCAGGCATCCAAAGTGAAATGCCCTCTGGGGCATGAGGGAGCTCCCAGAGAGAGAGAGAGAGAGAGAGAGAGAGAGAGACAAAGATACACACACACACACACACAGAGTATGTGTGCGTGTGTGTACATGCCAGGGTTGTATGCACTCTGAGCAACAGAAAGAAAGGAGAGCAGAAAGAAAGATGGGCTGGTGGACCCTAAGACATAGGAGCCCACATGCAGTTGGATAACATTGTAAACTGCTGGAGAAACCCTCCATTGCATTTGAAGCATACACAAATTTCATTGTTGGTGTTATTCACTGCATCTCTCAGAGTTCCCTACAGGACACTTCATAAGATAAATTCATTTTAGAATTTAGTACCAGGAAATATTTGCTGCTTCTGAGGAGCTCATATGTTTTCTCCTCATAAATATATCACTAATTAGTTTCTGATTTTGCTTTGTCTATTGGGAAACTTAGGGGAAAATTTAAAAACAGCTATAGTAGGGATCCCATCACCTGCTTAACAATATTCTGTTTTTCCCTTGACTTGTCTCTCTTATTCTAATGCAATTTCTTTTTCTTTTGTTGTGATGATTTAGAAACAAATATTTTTACTATTTTTTGTATGTTATATGAATAGCTTTAAAATCTTCATCTAATGAGGTAATATATAAGTAAATAAACAAAAATAGATATGAATAAGCCTTGCTAGAGCAACCTTTGAGTGGGCAAATTAAGGGGATAAGTGAGCAAAGGCAGGAAATCCCAAAACTGACTTCAGGCTTTTCCTCATCTATATCAAATGCCATAACCTCATTTCCTAGCTTCTACCACCCTTGAGAAAGACACTACAAATGGAGACAACATTCAAGAAAAAGCTAAGAGAAGTGGCCATAGTGTATGGCTGCTAACCTTGTGCTCTTCTTGTCAGCACAGTGCCAAAGACTAAGAGCACAGAACTAAATGAAATGTGAACATTTCAGCGAACTCTTCCCCTGGATTTGTCTCTGGGCTTTCTTTCTTTTATTTTTTAATTATACTTTAAGTTTTGGGATACGTGTGCAGAATGTGCAGGTTTGTTACATAGGTATGCACCTGCCATGGTGGTTTGCTGCACCTGTCAACCTGTCATCTACATTAGGTGTTTCTCCTAATGCTATCCCTCCCCTAGCCCCAAACCCCCTGATAGGCCCCATTGTGTGATGTTCCCCTCCCTGTGTCTATGTGTTCTTATGGTTCAGCTACCACTTATGAGTGAGAACACGAGGTGTTTGGTTTTCTGTTCCTGTGTCAACAAACATGAAAAAAGGCTCGTCATCACTGGTCATTAGAGAAATGCAAATCAAAACCACAATGTGATACCATCTCACGCCAGGTAGAATGGTGATCATTAAAAAGTCAGGAAACAACAGATGCTGGAGAGGATGTGGAAAAATAGGAACACTTTTACACTGTTGATGGGAGTGCAAATTAGTTCAACTATTGTGGAAGACAGTGTGGTGATTCCTCAAGGATGTAGAACCAGAAATACCATTTGACCCAGCAATCCCATTATTGGGTATATATCCAAAGGATTATAAATCATTCTACTATAAAGACATATGCACACATATGTTTATTGCAGCACTGTTCACAATAGCAAAGACTTGGAACAAACCTAAATGCCCACCAATGATAGATAAAGAAAATGTGGTGTATATACACCATGGAATACTATGCAGCCATAAAAAAGGATAAGTTCATGTCCTTTGTAGGGACATGGATGAAGCTGGAGACTGTCTCTGGGCTTTCTGACTTCCTCAGGGCAGTCTGCTTTTTTAAAGTATTGGAAATAGCATTGGATTTTAAGGCCAAAGACTAAAAAGTTTCTCGCTTCAACTTTGAGGACTTGGGCCTGACCTTTCTGACTTTCTGCAAAGAGGAGAAAATAATAACTTCACAGGATTAATTTAAATATCAAGTGAATATGAAGGTGAAAGTGCTATGTAAATTAAGCAAATCTCATTACATATCATCATGAATTCAGGATTCTTTACATTTTTACCCCCTTAACATTTGTGATCTTATTACACAGCATGCCCCCTACCATATCTATTGGCCCCTGTGCACCAGTCATTTTTTGGCCATGCGTCTGCCTGGGGTGCCTGTCTCCTCCCTTTGCTTCTGTGATCAACTCCTACATAACCTTTAAATTTCAACTAAAAAATCACTACCTCGATGAAGTCATAGCCCTGCTATTCACAAAGTAAATGTTACTTTCTCTCTACTCGTAGTCCACACTTGGTTCATGCTGTTAATGCTGCACTAGTTGTATTGCAGTTGGTTGTTTCCTGCCTGCCACCTCTCACTGGCAGGAACTGTCATTCACCTTTAAATCTCTAGCACGTTGAGGCACATCCAGCTTCCAGATGTGAAAACAAATTGAAAACTAAACATAGGGTTTCATACCTTTGAGTAGAGAACAAACTTTTCTCAACATCCATCTGTACCTTAGATACATTTTGTGCTGTGAAAATGCAAGTTGATAAAAATGAAATGCCAGGCAATAGCATGGAAATGGACTGTTTCTTTTGTGACTATCAAATGGGGATGAGTAGATGCTCTCAGTTTCCTCTTAAAACTAAAAAACATTCCTGATTTCCAAGTCTAAGGCCACATTAATGCATGACTGGAGCATTGGGGACATTTTATTGTTAGAAAGGAAACAAGGCAGGTTGGACCGTGTTGGGGACAGCAGAGCAGAGAGATTTGGAGTTCAGGCTGCAGCATCAACTGGGTAGGTTAATTTCCTTGTGTTCCCACATTTGAAAAATAGGGATAATGATAGCAATTACCACTTTGGTTTGTTTCAAGAATTAAGTGAGATAATACATGAAAAACACGAAGTATAGTGTCTGGCACGTGGTAAGTGCTCAACAAATGTAATTTCTTCTTATAATTAAATTGCAATCTCATTTTCACATAGAAGGTCTAAATAGTCCCTGAGCTTTCAGAGTTCTGACAGCTCAATTGTTGCCTTCCTCCCTTCTAAGTGGACCTGTGTGCTTGCATTATGTGAAAAAGAGGAATCTCTGCTGGGCTGCAGTGGCTGCCGCAGGAGTGATGGGGTCTGCAGGTACTCTGACTGAAGGCACATGGCCCAGCATCGCTCCATTCATACCTCATCAAAAGCATGAACTCATATCTGGATGCAGCACCTGGGGAGGAGCATCGACAAAGAGGCCCATGTTCAGAAACATTTCCCTATCTGTATCATGAAGGTGACAATCCCTATGTTATATAGTTTCTGGAAAGAACACATGATATAAAGTATGTTAAGTCGCCTCATAAATAAAAAAGAAAGCTGGCTATATCTTTGTTATTTAATAATAACAACCTATAGCTGAATTTGGTCCCATGGACAACAACATCAAAACATTCAAGTGTACTTAAATGGCTATCCACATTATACTAGTAATAGCCATCAAGCCCACGTGTGGGGTATAGTCCCATGCACGGAAGAATTGTGAGAGAACATAGATTTCAAGGGATCTTTCAGCACTTTGTGCTAGGCGTGGAGTTTATCTAAACAAAAAGAGGGGAGAAATTCCTCTAGGCTACAAATGAAACTTGGAGTAATCTCTCCCCGTTGACAGGGAACCACTATAACCTTTGCTGACCTAAGAGAGCTGCTCCTTGCATTATGGAAGGTTGTCACAGAAATATTGCATTCACTTAGCCAAGGGAGCTGCATCAGCATTTTAGAAGATTGCTGAACTCAACTATTTAGAGAGCCCTATGTCTTCTCCCGGACAGGATACCACAGCAGTGGTGAGGATGAGAGGGAACGAGACTGTTCGAGCAGGGGCATGGTGATTTAAACTCAGCCCCTGCTCACTTTGATAATGGGCATCAAAGCAGGAAGGATCTTGTTCTAATTTTGAGTGTTCTTCATTTGGGAAATAGCTATATTCATGAAGATTTGTGTGCAAGGCAGATTTTTAGAATCAGATGATTTAAAAGCTGTTTGGGAAGACCACTATTTGAAGGAATTCATTGAGGACTCTGGGAATCTTTTTGTGATGGCAGTTTTAGATGCTTTGTAAATTTGATATTTTGTAAGTTGGATTGTTTTTGAACAGTGGGCAATACTAACAAAAATGTGCTTGTTTTAAGCTTTACTGCATATCTTGTAAATATTTGCTTGCTCATATTACCTTTCCTTTGTATAGAACTTTGTCAAGTATTGCAAAGTTCTGGATTTCACTGACAATTAATTCAATTAAAGAAGCATGAATAGTTTGCTCTGCTTCAAGCACTGTGTAAATCCAATTTTTTGGCGTATTACAAAGCAAAGGGGTTGGAAATTGATGTATATTTCACATATCTACAATATCCATGTCTCTCAGCATTCCTTTGAAGGGTGGAGCTAGCTGTTAAATATTCACAAAATGTTTCTATTGAGACAGCTAAAGAATATGAGGTGTTTATTTAACATTACTTAATTTAATATATTGGGAAATGAGTTTGCCTATAAGCTTTGCCTTGTGCCTCCATAAATGGAGGATCTATATGCTACCTGTTGTTGTTCTGGATATTTCTATATTCTTTGTCTTATTTATTTATCTGTCACAACAGATATTATTTAATGTGCTTTACAGATGAGGATCTGAGGCTCAGAAAATTTAAATAAATTGCTTGATACCAGCAGTATAAATTTGCAGATCTAGGACTTAAAAGTGATTCTTTGAAGATTTGTTTTTTAACATAATCATATAAACAGTCAGCAAAATTAACTAATGGTTTGAATCAAGAGTGAAGGATATGGGAGTAGAAGGAAGAATTTTAAATTAGTGGCTGAAGATATAGTTGGCAAAGAATGGAAAAGCTTCTTACTATGGATATCATAACCATATGGCTACCATTTATCAAGTGCTTACCATGAGCCAGGCATTGTGCTAAGTGTTTCTCATTAAGACTCACAGAATTCCCAGGAAGTACTCCCTTATTATCCAATTGTACAGATGAAGAAATTGAGGAACTGAGAATTAAATGGACTTGCCTCAGGTCATACAAGTTAATAAGCAGGGGCATTTGGACTCAGACCTATTTCTATCTCCCTCTAAAGCTCATTCTCTGTCTATAATACTCTGCACTCACTATCCAAACTCTTGAAATGTAAATGCTTTTGCCTGTCAATAACAACTTAAATTTAGGCCCCAGTCTCAGGATTGTCAATAATATATAAGGTCACAAAACCATACAACAATGTACTTTGAAGCCTAACAACCAACATTTTCTTAATAGAACAAAAAAATCTTCTTTGTTGCTATGAAGGTAGTAAAAATATAGAAATTATCTTCCCTAAGATGCTGCAGAGGCTTAAAATATGGCAAGATATCTTTTTAAGAATAGGTTTTTATAAAAATTATAAGAACACAGTTAAAGTAGTCAAAGAATTTTACATAACTTACAATAGAAAACAGCCATCTCTGGCCTCCCATCCCCTTTCTGTTCCCACCCGTTTCTACTTCCCAAAGCAGCCACTTACATTTATGTTTGCCTCCATGTTTTAAATATAATGTATATACTGTCATTTCTTTTTTAAGAGGTATTATATTAGTTTATTAGGGCTGTCATAACAAAGTACTATCACAGGATCCTTGGGGTATTGCTTCACCAGCTGGACACCTCTGTGGCCAGTGGCACCTTTTGCCTGAGTATTGCTCATGCCCACCAGGCTCATTCTGCCCACTTGGCCCAGCAGGCTGTGCTCGGCTCATGCTGCCAGCCTGGATTCCACACCTGCCAAGGGTGAGCCAGGTGTGGAGAGGCAAGGGGTGTGTGGTGGAGTGGTCATGGGGTCCAGCCACTGCACACAGCCAGGCATGCTGGCTGCTGTGGTGGGGTAGGCAGCTCCAGACACCACCACAGGTGCCGGCTTCATGCAAGGCTACAGCTGGACCAGATATACTGCCCATGGCTTCTGTTGTGGGCACCCATACCTGGACAAGGGGAATGCGGTGGAGCCCAGAAGCTTGGACATGCCAGGAACCACAGATCTCCAAAGAGGGTGTCATAGACCTGGCTTGGGGCACCCCTAGGTCTGGGCTCTCAAAGGGCCACAGCTCTTCTCTCCTTCTTGTCACCCACAACTTGGTGAGTGGGGTGGGTGGGTGTGTTTCAGCCTCGTTTGTGATACAGCTGTTTTCCTGGGTCCCAAGTTCTTGTTCTGCATCCAGGAAGAATGAGGTATGCGGACAACTGGAAGGTGAGCAAGTTGACAGGAGCTTCATTGAGTGACAGAATGTTTTCAGGAGACCTGAAGTGGGGTAGCTCCTTTCCACAGGCAGGTCATCCTGTCAAGTCTACAGCTCTCAGTGGAGAGGAGACCCAGAGTGGGTAGCTCGTATTCGCGGGCAGGTCATCCCATCGTCTTTGCAGCTCTCAGCACAGAGGAGACCCGGAATGGGTATCTCCTGTCCACAGGCAGGTTGTTCCAATATCTCTACAGCCCTCAGCAAAGAAAAGACCTAGAATGGATAGCTCCTATTCACAGGCAGGTCATCCCGATGTCTCTACAGCCCTCAGTGGAGAGGAGACCCAGAGTGGGTAGCTCCTATCTGCAGGCAGGTTGTCTGGTGGTCTGCCTGAGTCTGTCTGAATCCAGTTTTTATGGGCTTCAGAGGGGAGGAAGTTGCCTGGTGATTGGTCCGTGGGTGGGCCCAGAAAAAGCACCATAAATTCTCATTCTAGTCTGCAGAACTGGCAGCCTGGCCACAAGGCTTCAGGCCATCCCTGGCTTAAAAGTAGGGCTTCACCAGGGACCTACCCCTTTCTACCCAGGAGCCTGTCTGCCTCCTGCCACCATCTATATGTCATCCATGGTGCCCAGGCTGTTCATGCTGAGGGGCGCCTGCAGGCCTGCGCCAACCCCCCCTCAGCTTCCCCTTGGCCTTTCTCCCATGTCCATTGGTGCCCAAAGCTTGGAGGGGGCCGAGGTGGCAGGGGGCTGGTGTGTCAGCACCACCCCAAGTGCGTTCACACCTGGCCAGGTCATGACAGCACCCAGGCTTGGCCACAGCTTTGCTCCAAAATTGGAGCAGGGAGAGGCCATGCAGTGGGAGTGGGCACTTCCGAGTCTGTGGGGGCAGGAGGGGCTTCCCAGGCCGCCAAGAATGCAGGGATGCTTGGGTCTGCAGCTGCAGCCAGGCAGCTGCTGCTGTGCCTGGGAGGGTGGGGCTCCGGCCCCTCCATCTCAGAAGGGGGTGGGATTCCCACCGGCTCTGTGGAGCATGCAGCCTTGACTGCACCTTCCCCACTGCAGCTCGTGTCATGCAGCAGCTGCTCCAGACGGGTCACTGCTGCCATCAGTACCACAAACTGGGTGGCTTAAACAACAGAAGTTCATTGTCTTACAGTCTGGGGGTTAGAAGTTCCAAATCACTTGTCAGCAGAGTGGGTTTCCTCCAGGGCTGTGAAGAAGAGTGTTCCATGCCTCTTCCCTAGCTTTCGGTGGTTTGCTGGCAGTCTTTGGTGTTCCTTAGTTTGTGTTTGCATTAACCCAATTACTGCCCTCATCTTCATGTGGCTTTCTCTCTGTCTTCTTTATGTGGTCTTCTCTCTGTATGTGTCTATCTCTGTGCCCAAATTCCCCCTTCTTATAAGTGCACCAGTCATATCAAATTAGAGCCCAACCTAATGACCTCTTTTTTATTTGGTTACCTCTGTAAATATCCTATTATTATTATTTTTTATTTGAGGCAGAGTATTGCTCTTGTTGCCCAGGCTGAAGTGCAGTGGCACAATCTTGGCTCACTGCAAACTCTGCCTCTTGGGCTGAAGCTGTTCTCCTCCTTAGCCTCCCTAGTAGCTGGGACTACAGGCACTTGCCACCACGCCTGGCTAATTTTTTATTTTTAGTAGACAAGATTTCACCATGTTGGCCAGGCTGGTCTTGAACTCCTGACCTCAGGTGATCCACCTGCCTCGGCCTCCCAAAGTGTTGGGATTATAGGCGTGAGCCACCATGCCTGGCAAAATATCCTATTTTTAATTAAGGTCACATTCTGAGGTCCTGGGTGTTAGGACTCTAATATATATTTTTCTGGGACACAATTCAACCATACAAGTTATCATCCATTATATTCTTACCATAAAATATGAGGATTTAGTTCTTATACTCCTTACATCTTCTTTCCATTCACTTTCCCTTTTCCCACCTTCTGATAATCATTTTTTTGTTATGTCAAGATTCAGTGTTTACCTTATTATGACTGTATAAATATTATTTACATCTGAGTCATGTCATCAGTTTGATTAAATTTCCTTTCCTGTACACTTGGTTTTCATGGAATTATTAATGGTCTTGTGTTCTTGTTTGCTTAGTTTCCTAAGCCAAAAGAGATCAGCTTCTAGACTATAAAAGGAATTCTTGCAAGGCAAAAGGAAAATATAGGAAATGAAGAGAAACATGGGCAAAGGTGTGAACAAGTAATTCAAAAATAAAAAATCTCTTATGATTAGCAAGCAGATGAAGAGATACTCTAACCCACTGATGACTAGAAAAAGGAAAATATAAAATATTACTTTATTCCTCTCAGTAAAGTCAGAATTGAAAAGCTGGTTAGTGCTAAGGGTGGCAGGTATATGATAATCATACGGGAACTGCAAAGTACCATGATGGAAGTGTACATTGGGGTAGCAATTCTGGAGAGCACTCTGCCACCACTTAGTCAACTCCATTGCACTTCAGAATCTTCATCCTACAGAAATTTCCTACTTTGTTTCTGGCAGTTGGAAATTGGAGACAATCTAGTTTTTGATCAATAAGGGACCTGGTAAATACATGCAGTGGATATACATTAAGGAATTCTTGTGAATTAGAAGCAATGAATTAGATGTATACACAGTGCCATGGTTTGAATGTACCCATCCAAAGTTCATGTGTTGTAAACTTGGTTTTCAATGGAGCAGTGTTGGGAAGTGGGGCTAAATGGAAGGTGTTTGCGTTATGGGGGCACCACCCTGATGAATGGATTAATGCTATTATCAGGGGAGTGGGTTTGTTTTTGTGGGAGTAAGTTCCTTATTAAAGGATGAATTTGGCCTCCTTATGCTCTCTTTCTTGCCTTCCCTTTGCCTTTCCACCTTCCATCATGGGATGATGTAGCAAGAAGGCCCTTGCCAGATGCTGGCCCATTGATCTTGGACTTCCCAGACTCCAGAGCTGTGAGAAATAAATTTCTGTTTATTGTAAATTACCCAGTCTGTGGTATTATGTTGTAGCAACACAAAACAGACTAAGACACAACAACAATATGGATAGATCTAAAAAATAGCTGGGTAAAAAAAGCAAAAAAACAAAAACAAAAAAACCCAAATACCAAAAACAAAAAAACCCACCAAAAACAAAAAGAATTAAACATTTAGAGATACCACGTGTAAATTAAAAATGTATGCAAATAATATAATACACATTTTAAAAGAATTCATATAAATGAAATACACATGAAACATATCAGGGTGTTTGCCTAAGGGGGAATGGATATGAGGGGAGATACACAAATAAATAAGAAAGGGGCTGCACTAAGACCAATGCTGGTAAGTCAGAGATTGAAAAGTATGATTAACTCTACCATCTGCACTGAAGTCTAAAAACAGATTCAGTGTTTACATAATTAGGACTATAAACATTATTTACACTTTATACATGAGTCATATAGTGTATTATGATTACATTTTCTTTGTGAGAGATTGGGGATATTATAGCTTTTCTTTTTCACTTTGCTGCATTTAATAATGATCCTCTTTTTTGTTTAATTTGTTTTCTATGAATGATTGCTAATTCATCTCTAAACTCTTTGCCAGGCATATATACCTCCTCCCTTACATTCAAATTCCTCAGTCAGTCAGTGTCATACTTTTAGTGACATCCTTCTTGTCACCTGCTATGGAATGATTGCATCCTCACACAATTCATTTGTGAAAGCCTAACTCCCAGTAGGACTATATTTGGAGACAGGAGCTTTAAAGGTAATTAAGGTAAAGTGAGCTCATAAGAGTGGGGCCCTAATTCATAGGACTGGTGGCCTTAGGAGAAGAGGAGGAGAAAGAGATGCCCCTCTCTCTCTCTACCATGTGAAAACACAGTAAGAAGGCAGCCATCTGCAAGCAGGAAGAGATCCCTCAGCAGAAACTGACCCTTCTGGATTTTGTTCTGGGACTTCTAGCCTCTAGAATTGTAAGAAAATAAATATCTGGGGGCCAGGCATGGTGGCTCACACCTGTAATCCCAGCACTTTGGGAGGCCAAGGCAGGCAGATCACGAGGGCAAGAATTCAAGACCAGCCTGGCCAACATGGCAAAACCCCATCTCTACTAAAAATACAAAAATTAGCTGGGCATGGTGGCGTACACCTGTAATCCCAGCTACTCAGGAGGCTGAGGCAGGATAATTGCTTGAACTGGGATCCAGAAGGCGGAGGCTGTAGTGAGCCGAGATCACGCCACTGCACTCCAGCCAGCCTGAGCTACAGAGTGAGACTCTGTCAAAAAAGAAAGAAAGGAAGGAAGGAAGGGAGGGAGGGAAGGAGGGAGAGAGGGAGGGAAGGACATATCTGTTGTTTAAGCCATCCAGTCTGATTTTGTTATGGTAGCCCAAACAGACTAAGATACTGGTACCAGCAAGTAGGGTGCTGCTGTAACAAATATCTAACACTGCGTAAGCAGCTTTGGAACTGGGTGAAGTGTAGAGTCTGGAAGCATTTTGAGGAACAAGCTAAAAAGCCTATATTGCCATAAAGGAAATATTGGTAGAAATAAGGATGATTAAAGGCAATTCTGGTGAAGACTTAAAAATAAAGGAAAACTGGAGAAAAAAGCCTTTATCTTCTTAGAGACTATATAATCATGAACAGAATAATCATGTTAATAGAAACGTAGATATTAAAGACCATTCTGGTGAGGTCTCAGATGGAAAGGAGAAATAAGTTATTGGAAACTGGAGGAAAGGCAATCCTTGTCATAAAGTGACAAAGAACTTGACTGAACTGTGTTGTAGTGTTTTGTGGAAGTGTAATTCATGTGTGATAAAATTGGGTATTTAACTGAGGAGATTTCTGAGCAAAGTGTTGAAGGTTCAGACTGGGTCCCCTTAACCACTTGACTGCTTATAGTAAAATGAGGGAGACAGAGAGAAGCTGAAGAAGGAATCGTTAAGCAAAAAGGAACCAAAACTTGAGGACTTAGAAAATCCTCAGCTATACATATTACAAAAAGTAAAAACGTTTGTTCTCAGGGAAACATCAAGGGTGTGGCTGAACAACCGTTTGATAAGGAGACAAGTATGAAGGTGAACCATAAATTTAATCAGTCACCACAACAGAAGCCAGGAATAGAGACGGGATTATATGAGTAGAAACATTGCCAATTTGAACTGAAGTGGGTGAAGAAGAAAATAATGAAGAAAGGCTGTTGGGCTTCTTAGATTCAACAGGACAGGACAGCGAAGCTGTTTTGAAAACATGTGCTATTTTTCAAGAAAAGGGAAGAACAACCCTCAATTCCCCTCGCCTGCTAGTATTTCTCTTCTTTCTTTTCTCTCTGAAAGTCCTATTATTTGTATACTAGGCCTCCCGGATGTGGCTCTAATTTTCTTATCTGCCCCCCTACCTGACCAATTTCTATCTCTTTTTCTTTATTTTACACTTTTTGAGGTTTTCCTCAACTTTATCTTCCAACTCATTCACTGATTTTCATTCTGCTTACTTAATTTTTTAATATAAAATCTCTCATGATATAAATTGGTTTTTTAAAAATTATATGCCTACTCTTACTTTATCCTCACAATATTCTTATTTCTGTGAAGAAGTTAGTTTTTGGAGATGTTTTCTATGGTTGTCTGCATTGTTTTTCTTTCCTGTGTTCTTTTACTGCTTTTTGTTTTGGTCTTTTTCACAATAGAAGCTTTCCCTCAAGTATCTGGTGATGGGGGCCTTTTTGCTCAGAGTGAGATACTACAGTCTTGGGGGAAAAGATCATTCTGTGAGCAGATGTTACCTGGTGAGTTTCACTATATGGTGATCTGGCAGGGTGGTGCAAGAACCAATGCAACTATGAGCAACTTTAGTTTTTTTCTATCAAGTTGAGCACTTTTTTCAGATATCAGTTTTCTGATCTCCCTTCTAGGGGAGATATTCTTGGTTCCAGCATTCTTGTTGCTGAGTTTGGTAAGAAGATTGATCTTCTCAGCATTCAGTAAGTCGACCTCACCTAATCTTTCCATTTTCAGTATGAAATTGCACTTTTCAGCTCTGCTCAATAACCCTAAGACCAGAGTATCTGTTTCAACCTCTTCATAGGGTATACATCTAGTCTTCTACTGGAACAGGGGAAGAGAAAACCCATCTGCAGCTTCTAATCCAGACTTTCAATTAAATCTTTTGTTTTTGTCCTATCTGCACCCCAACTTTCAAACTACAGGGAGCCATAAATTCCTGAGCCTCCTTGGGTTCTTTCACATACATAGGGTTGGAATGCAAAAACGTGTTTGCCAGTGACTTCCTTTCTTTGGAGGATGACTATTAAGTCTGGATTTTTAATCAAATTTACCATTTACAAAAAGTGAAATTCCTATATAAGAAAGATCCTTGTGGTGAGAACAATGAATATAAAACCTTTGTTGGAATGGAGAGATCTCTACTCACTACCATGATAGAATTTCATATATCCTATTTCTTCATTTCTTTCTCTATTTCCCCTGACCTTTTTCTTTTTCTTCATTCTTTTTTGTTCCTCCTTTTTTCTTTACTTTCCCTTGCCTCTTCTCATCTTTTCTCTCTATTTCTTTCTTTTTTTGTTTGCTTAGTTTTAAAAATTCTCCTTCTCATTGTCTTCCTCCTGCTTTTCCTCCTTGTTCATCTACACTCTCCTCAGGATTGTCAACACCTCAGTTGCATGAATTAAGCTGGATACTGTGTAGAGGCTTTCCAGAGTTACTAAAAATAGTGGCTTCCATTCCTTGGGGGAGCTTACATTTGCGAACATACATTTGCAAGCCTAAGGGTGCTTAGGACCAACTTGGAGTTCTTAGGCAAAATCTATGGACTTCTGTCGGAATTGTTATTCTCCAAAGAATTCGTAGGTGTCAATTTCGGGATGATGGCTACAAAGTGGTGACCTCCCCTGGGACCTCCAACTCATTTCTTATAGGGCACTGAGAGTCCAGCAACCATTGCAACTTTGTATAACTTTCCAACCTCAGACAAATCTGAACTGATGACCTGAGGGTGAGAGGCTCTGTATAACTTGATTACATTTTTTTAAAATTCCATTTTTCTTGTGAAAAGACACCTTCAGAACACAATGTCAGTTTATCTCTGCAATTTTAGACATCAAATAGCTTATTTTTTAGTTCTCTCTGGGTCAAAGAACATTATTAAGAAGAAAAATGTAAAAAATATTGGTTTTGTAACAATTCGGTATCTAAACTGAAGCCTCTAATAAACTCACAGAAATATTCTTGCTTTGAGATTCTTTAGAATTCTAAAGAAAGGATAAAAATATTATGTAGGACTAGAGTGCCCTACAATGTACACTAAAAAATAAAACTAAACAAATAATCAACAGATTTTGAATGATAATGTGCCAGAATACTTTTTTTTTTATTTGTAAGAAGTATCATGTAGGCTCCAGATGTCATGAATATACCATTTTAGTATTTTATTTCTGTGGGATATCACTTTAGAATTCAGAGTGTAGATTTTTCACAAACAGGAAAGGAAGAAATAAGAATTACTCCTTAACTTCTCTATTCATGTAAGACTCTGTCAACTGAGATGTTTGCTCCATTTCTCATTGTAGACAAAAGACATTGGATCTTATTTCAGGGCCCCAGGATTAGAACTTCATCTCCAGATATTGTGAGATTACTTCATCAAAACAGGCACATAGAAATTAAAACAACTGGCACAATGTAATGAAAATGAGCACACTGTTCTTTTTTTTAAGTAGATGGAAAAAATCAATATTTTGTCTTCAAGTGCTTACACCTATGCAGGAAAGAGAGGTGAAAAAACGAATTGTTCCATCTGTAATTTCAAGCAGGGAAAATGAGTTACAAGCATATCAGCAACATACAGACAGAGGTAGACCCAGCGAAGCAGAAGGAAAATGACTAAGCACCATTTCCCCTTATTCCCATAACTGATTGGATGTAAACAAAACATTCTCCCCCAAATGAGAGGCAAAAAGTCTGCCACTGAGCAGTGGCTACTTCTCAAGATATCTTTGTGAGCAAGATGGGTTCAAGTTATGATTTCCCCGTTTCTATGATTGACGTTGTTACGGTTCTTAGAACAGTTACCATGGTAACAGAAAGGCCTTGCATGTATTTGAAGTAATTCACCTGACCTACTGCTCAGAATGAGGGAGGGCTGAGGGCTAGCGTTTCTCCCAAGTATTCCCCATGATCTGGCCAGTGCAGGCTGTAGTCTTGGCTCCAATCTGAAGAGGCTATCCAGGCAGTGCCCATGAGGAAGGATGAGAAAAATAGCAAATTCTTGAATCTGCCTAGACAAACTCCAGCTTGAGGTTTTCCCCAGGGATTTATGATGATGTCAGTAGCCTCTGGTGTTTTCTTCTACCTAAATATGGACTTGATTTTTGCCATTTGCTTCCTGATATCTCCTGGGGAGGCCCACAGGAAGGATGCTTCCATCAATTTGTAGGAAGACATTTATGTCCCACCTTTGGGTCAGAGAAAAATGGTGAGAGAGATTGAGAATGAGACAGAGACATGAAGCAAGCTTACGGTGGTTGAATCACACTCTACCAGAAATGGTACGGATATCTGAAAAAAATTAAAAATCAGCCAGTGTTTCCCAGCCCTTTTAGAATAGAGGACAAAACTCAGGGTGTCATGACTATCACAACATCACAGCATCTCTTCAACTTTGACACTGGTCAGACCTGTCTAAGACCCCAAAATGCACCACATTCTCCCCTTCACTGATATATTCCTCTGGACTATCCCATTCCTAATCTCTATATCAGGATGCTCCCATTTCTTTTAATTCATGAGGCTTTTAATTCAAGAAGGAGTGCTGGCAATCTCCTCACCCTTTGCTGCTGCTCTGGATGATTTTTCTTCCAACACTCATCAATCTTTTTTTTTTTTTTTTTTCCTTTGTGGAGCTCAGGTGGCCACTTTGGCCATTTCTTTGGCATCCTCATTGCTGTCATTGATTGACCTTCAGGATCCTCTTTTACTCTTATTAGTGACCTTAGCACCTGCCTCGGCATTTACTTCCTGACTTCTCACCCATCCTATTCTCAAGGGATTCAATTTCACACTGATAACTCTTTTAATACATTGGTTCTCTCCCTTTCTTAGTCCTCTCAACTCTGATCACCTCCATTTTTCCTCTAACCATAGTCACGAGGGTAAAAATAATTGCATTTTGATCTCACTTTCACCCCAAACTGAGATGCTTTCTCTCTTACCACAACTTTCTATCCTTTCACCTGATACACTCTGACTCTGATAAGCTTTCTACTGATCCTTATTGATATGGTTCGGCTGTGTTACCACCCAAATCTCATCTCATCTTGAATTGTAGGTCTTATAATCCCCACGTGTTGTGGGAGGGACCAGGTGGAAACAATTGAATCATGGCGGCAGTTTCCCTCATCTTGTTCTGGTGATAGTAAGTTCTCACGAGAGCTGATGGTTTTATAAGGTGCTTCCCCCTTGACTGGGCACTCACCCTTCTCCTTCCACCGTAACTGTAAGCTTCCTGAGGCCTCTCCAGCCCTGTAGAACTGTAAGTCAAACTTATTTCCCTTATAAATTACCTAGTCTTGGGTATGTCCTTATAGCAGTGGGAGAATGGACGAATATACTTACGATGCCTTCAAGCTTGGGAACCACTCTGTGTTCTAAGAGACGTGTCTTGTCCTTTTGGACATTCTTAGCTAGCACAGTTACTATGGTTAGTGAGTTCAGCTTTTTTTTTCTCAGGAATAGTTTCGGCCTTCTCAAAACCTACACACTGAGGTGGATATGCTATAAACTCGTTCATTCATCAAATATTGACTGAACAGCTGGCATTCTCATAGGTATTGGGGATGTGGACCAGTTCTCTATTTCCCTGGAGCTTATGAAATCGTGGATAAGCCAGATAATAAACATAAACACAAAAATACTGATTAAAGTGTTACAAGGAAGTGAAGAGAGTGCTGTGATGATAAAAAGTGCATACTGAACATTTATATGGACCAGATACTACTATAGGTTCTTTATGCTTATTGATTATTTTAATCCTTCCGACCAGCCTCTGACTATGTTATGTTTTTTCCGTCTTATGGTGGAAAATTGAGTTACAGAACAATTAAGTTCACTTGCCTGGAGGTCACACAAGTGAGGGAGGTAGGCTTTGAAATCAGTGTCCTTAGTCTACCTTCTTAACCACTAACTCCTTGCTTTAGGGCAGCAGTCATGGTATTTTCATAGACAAGCTGGTCTTTGAGAGCTCCTTTGAGAAGAAGGCATTTAGTTTGAGGCTTCAGGAAAGAGAAGAAGCCCTTCATACTGACATAAATAAATGAAAGAGCCAGGAAGGAGCATTTCAGTGGGAACAAGTAGGATGGAGACAGGCCTAAGTGTGTTTGAAAATGGAAAGGTCAATATGGCTAGACCACAGATGGAGGAAGAGAATGGCATATGATAGGACTGGAGAAGAAAGCTGAGTCAGATCTAAGACAGTTTTGGCAGATTAAGGGATTTGTATTGTATTCAAAAGGCCATAGGGAAATGGAGTTAATTTTCACTTTTGGAATCTCTTTCTGGCAGCTATGTGGAGAATGGATTGGGGGTAAATAGAGACATGGGAAGAACTGGAAAACTTATGCAGGACTCTGTTCTAGAGATAATTGTGACTTGGACTGTGGTGGTGGCAGCGGCAGCGGTGCTGGGGATGGAGAAAGGTGGCTCTGTTGTTAGACATACTCTGGGGATAGGACTGGCAGAACCAGGTGATGGGTTGATGTGGGAAGTGAGACAGAAACAAGGATGGGTGTCAGATTCCCTGAGTCAAACTAGGAGACTTTTGTTTTCACTGAGCACATGAAGCCATGCAGCAGCCCAACCCTCTTTTATTTACCTTCATGAATCACCATACATCTCTTTTTTCCCATATCAGGGAAAGTTGTCTCCTTCTTCCCTTTCCATCCAGCATCTCCAAGCTGCAAATTCTGAGCCCCTCTTCCTGTCGTCTTTATGGTTTTGCTTGATCTCTTATCCTCATTCTGTCATGTATTTTCAAGTTTTCCTCTCCTAGTGCCCTTTTTTTGCTTATATAACAAACTCAAGTTTTATTTGCTCTAACATAAACCCTTCTTTCAATGTTAATTATCTCTAGAGTTGTTCCCACAGTCCCTGTCTTCCTGTGAGAACAAGCTGTTTTAGTAAGTGGTCTATGACTCTTTCTTTAAACTCTTTATGACTGTTTCTTAGAACGGATGTTCTCACCTTGATGGCTCATGAGCTAAGAGTGATGTCGGGCCGTCCTGGGTGCTATCCAGGCATGTGATTTATCCAACAGTTCCAAATACTTTGCCTCACATCATATTATTTGCTCTATTCCCACAGCCTTTCTTGGTAGCAATTTACCAAAAGGCAAACATTGGCTGATGCAAGCACTTTGAGAAAGAGCTAATGCTTACATCCTTGTAATTTCCCTTTTTAGGTATCTCTTAGAATCTAGGGTTTCTAAAGTTCAGTAAGGCAAGCATCTCCCTTACTTCCATGACACTTCCATCTCTCATAAAACACATGGACAATTAGAAAAGTTTTCCATTAAGATAATGAATAAATTATAGTGTGGCCTCTTCTGGTATGGCAAAAATATTAGCCATCTTAGTCACATGACCAAACACCTAAAATCATTTTTAAATACTCAGTGTTGAGAGGTCATCCAAATAGCATTAAATAGTTTGTATTTTTAAGCATCTTATTTATTCAAAGCAGGTAAGTCCATCACTATCCCTCACAGGATATTTGTTCTGATGAGCCTACAAGTCTAGCTGTTGAATTAAAGGAGGCCAAAGAAAGAGGCGGAACATGGGCTTTGGCACCATTGGAAGGAATCCGAGTCTCATAGAATAATGGAGAGGAAATATTGGGAGGCTTAACAGGCAACTTTATCAGCCTTGGCTTCTTTCAGTTTTTCACCTGTTCCCCCATTTTGGCTGTATGCATTGCTAAATTACCTTCAAATACTGAGTTTCCACACTCTGATATATGATGTTCCCTCCGTACTGATTCCCTCCTCTGGCTTGCAAACTGCTTATCCTACAAGTCCTGCTTCCTATGTTACCTTCCCTATAAAGCATACTCAGTATCCACAGTACACTATAGAGTTTGGAGTGTGGGTTCTAGAGCCAGAATGTCTGGATTCAAATCCTGACTATGTCTCTTATTAGCTACGGATAAGTGACTTGACTTCCCATGCCTCAGTTTCCTGAAATGCAAAATGAAATAATCATAGTAACTAATTTCATAGCGGTGTTGTAATGCTTAATGAGTTGGTACATGTGAAGTATTAAAAATATTGTCTGGAGCATAGTAAGTGCTTAGTCAGTGTTGGCTAGTATTTTTCCTCAGGTAGAGTTATTCCTTCTTTTGGACACTCATGGTATAATTTTCTGTGATAATGATTATCACAGTGTGGTGGTTATTTTGTTTATATGCCTCTAAGATGTTTGCTTACAGAAGATCGAAACAACATTGTTCTGTCTTGCATAGTGTCTCATGTGATACATGATCTGTAGTGCAATTTCAACAAATGTTTATTAAAATAATGAACTGTGGGAAATTTTGTGGTTCATTTAAAGATGAATTAGTAAGGGACCCAAGGTGAAGTTATTACTAATTAAATCAGCTATAGTGATTAACCAAATTACATAGTCATTTGTAGTTTTGCAGTTTTAATCTTTGACTATATCATGATCAAATCCATATGTACTAAGATGAAAGAAGGAAGTGAAAATTTATTGAACACTATGTGCTATATGCTTTATATATCATAATTAGTGACCTCTTTTAAGTTATTACCATTTTACAGTTGAGGAAACAGATTCAGAGAAGTTTAGTGATATATCTAAGGTAAAAACAAACAAACAAACAAACAATAAAAAGCAAACTAGAGGCCAGGCATGGTGGCTCACACCTGTAATCCCAGCACTTTGGGAGGCCAAGGCGGGCAGATCACCTGAGGTCAGGAGTTTGAGACCAGCCTGACCAACATGGAGATACCCCATCTCTATTAAAAATACAAAATTAACCAGGCTTGGTGATGCATGCCTATAATCCCAGCTACTGGGGAGCCTGAGGCAGGAGAATTGTTTGAACCCGGGAGCCAGAGGTTGCGGTGAGCCGAGATGGTGCTGTTGAACTCCAGCCTAGGCAACAGGAGTGAAACTCAGTCTCAAAAAACAAAGAAAAACTAGTGAGTGACAGGCTGAGGTTTTTAACCCAGGGAGTCAAACTGTAGACTCTGAAGTATCTGTTTTTTACTTTTTTATATTGTCTCAATGAACTTACTCTTTTTTGTTGTTGGTTACTTTCTATCATCACCTCTACTTCTGTCCCCATTAAAGATTTTATGATTTAGCCATAAATGCCCTTGGGCCCCTGAGGCTTATGCCTTATTTCTCATTTGTTATCTGTTTTATTTATTTTTTAATTTTTTTTTTTTATGGAAAGCAAACCATTGTGCTTGCTTTGTCAGTCATTGGTAGTCTAAAAATAGTTTTGTAACCAGATAAAGGAATTCAGGTATGAACAGGGAGTTGCGGTGTTCAATTCAGCTTGATAAAAATTTCAGACTTCTAACTGTCAGCTCTGTTTAGCTTCACAGTCCTCTATCGGTATGGTATAACCTCACAAGCCACAAAAAAGAGCTCTCCCTGAAGGATCTGTTAGTCATGGAGGAAATAAGACCTTTTTGCTTCTCCTAGATTCTCTAGCCCTACCCACAGGTTCAGACTGGACTACTCTCAGAGTAGACCCCATGCATCTGAGTGGTGAAACTCTGTTGGTCTTCCATACAGAGAAATCCTCACTATTGAACCTTTCTCTTTCCTGGCACTTCCTGCCTGAACAATTTTCCAACAGTGTCTGTCCTCTGCTCCCAACCTCTTTGTAACCAATGCATCTAGTTCCTTCGTACATCCGGATTTTGATTGTCCCTGAGATCTTTCAGCCTGGAAAACTGTATCTCCTAGACCTAATTTTTCCAAGCTAGGATTCCTTTCACCCTGTATCCCTCCTGCCCTGCAGAATATTTCAGCTATTCAGGGTGCCCGACCATTATTTCTACCAGTGATGAATTTGATTTCTCCATTTTTTGTTTACACATTTGAGAACTTAGTTGGAAAACAAGTCAGATCACCATGTCATTGAAAGAATTTTGTTTCTTCTTCTCTTTTTAGTTATAGTGCTTTGATGATTGAAAAACATTCAGAGCTTGAATGCAAAAACTTGAGGGTAAATTTCCACTATTACTAAGGAATCTCTACTTCAAAGTATCTGGTAGGTTATGTAGATTACCTACTTATAGATAACAAATATATATCTCAGGGGCAAACAGTAATCTAGAAATTAAATGATGGACTTCTTTGCAGAACTCCCTCCTTTCCCCACTCCTCACCAGTTTTTGAGTGATGGCAGGCTTTCGGGGGTAAAATCAATTTAGAGAATTACACTATAGGCATTTTCTTTTCCTTTATGGACTCTGCTGTAACACTGAATAAATAACTAATTCTGCCATGTTCCATCTTTCCCATCAGGGGCAAATGGCAATGTGCTTCTTGCTTCTGCTGTTGTTCCTAAATACAGCAACCAGAGTGATTCTGTTAAGGTATAAGCTAGATAATCTCACTCCTCTGCTCAAAACCCTCCAGTGGCTTCCCACTCCTTACCAAGTGAAGCTAAACTCCTTAGGAGAGCCCTCAAGATCATCCATGATCTGGACCCCTATCTGACTTTGCCTGCCCTTACTCTCTCCTTTGATCCCTCTATTCCATACATATTGGGTGCCTTGCTGTTCCTTGGACTTCACAGGCAATCTCTTGCCTTAGGGTCTTTGCAGGCTTTTTCTGGATCTCTCTCCAGTATTCTTTTTACTCAATTCCTTTAAAATCTTGACGTTCTCTGTAGGAGCTTCCCTGATGACCCTACTTAAAAATCACAAAACCCAATGTTTTCAATCGTTTTCTACTTTTTCTCATCTATCATAGCATTTATGGTGCTCACTTAAATATTTTGCTCATCTTTCTCCACTAAAATATAAGTTCAACTTGGGCAGAAATCTTTGCATTTGTTCATTGTTTCATTCACAACCTCTAGAACAGTGTCTGGCACATGGTAGGTACTCAATAAATATTTGTTGAATGAGTAATGGTATGGCCTAGGATTTTGGCGTTTTTTTCCATTGATTTCCCTGCAGTCTCTTATATAAGGGCATGGTGTATGTTTTGTCTCTCTCTCCTTGAAGAGTCTGCCAGCAGTTTGAGTCTATCACAAAGAACTGGACAACATCCAGATCAGACCCAGAAGGATTCTCTGGGGGGCAGGCCCTTGGTCTTTTTCTTTTTAAATTTTGGAATAATTTTATATTCACAGAAAAGTAGCAAGAAAAGTTGCAAGATAGTACAGAGGGTTGTTGTGTATCCCTTATCACATTTTCCCCTATTTTTAAAAGACTTTATTGAGATAGGATTGCCATACAAAAAGCTGTACACATTTAATTTTACAACTTGATGAGTTTGGATATAAATATCCATCCACGAAACCATAACCACAATCTATGCCATAAACCTATTCATCACCTTCAATTATTAATTTTTGTGGCAAGAACACTTAAGATCTATCATCTTAGCAAATTTTTAAGAACATAATATTGTTAATTATAGGCACTATGTTGTAAAGTAGATCTCTAGGATTTATTGATCTTGTATAATTGAAACTTTATATACTTTATTATCTCTTAGTCTTCCAGATACTGGCAACCACCAGTCCACTCTGCTTCTGATTTTGACTATTTCAGCTTTATTATGTAAATTGTGTCATGTAGTATTTGTCCTTCTGTGTCTGACTTATTTCACTAACCATAATGTTCTCCAGATTCATCCATGTTGTCACAAATGGCAGAATTTCCTTTTTAGGGCTGAATAATACTCCATCATATTTATAAAACACATTTTCTTTTTTTTTTTTTTTTTTTTTTTTTTTTTTTTTTGAGAC